>NC_044302.2:13374560-13427060 GCF_004027225.2 Strigops habroptila
CAACAGTGAAAACATAAATGTTCTATTTTTTTTAACAAACAGCCTGTTCAAAGCCAGTTTTGAAGTTCTTCACTTTCTGAATTAATTAAATATAAACTAAGTGTTAAATTGCAAAGTTCAGTGCAGCGAGGATTGTTGCTTATTTTCTATATCTATTTGTCATTACTGTTAACTGTTATACATGTTTCTGATCCAGAGCTACTGAGCTGGAATGCTCTTAGCATTTTGACCATTGAAAATAAACGTGTTTAGAAGGCATTGAAAAGGGAGATTCTTTTGCTTTGTAAATTTCATTGTGAAAAGCTGGTAGAATTTTATTACTTCTAAATTATAGAATCTTCAGTAATATTATAACGATGAATTTGGGGCTCAGGATAATGTTTATATTTATCAAGCAGAAGTATGTGTAATATATTTATATAATAAAAGAGAGACAGATTGTCATTATAATCTTTCTTTCCACTATGAAGAATACTGCAGATTTATTGTAATATTAATGTAAATGAAATGCTACCTAGTTGGTTGATTTCTTTTATTTACCAGGAAAAAAAATAAAATCTGCATTATAGATTAATTCATGATTTTGATGGTTGTGGCTAATAGTCAGCCAAAAATAATAATGCATTAGTGTTCAGTCATATAGTAATCACTCTAGAAATGCCTTCTATATTTGAAATGTCAACAAAATGCTTAAAATATAATTCTAGACAGATGCAGGATAGATCCATTACATACTTCTGAGGTACTGCAGAAGAGAGACTTGATTGCACTTGACTAAAAAGGATTATATTTTTTAAGTGTGGCATTTTGTTTCAAGTATTTAGTATTTTAGAGATTCCTTGTTGTCATTGAACTTGCTCTTCAGCTTCACTATAATGTTTCCTTTTATGCTTTGCTGATGTCCAGTTTTATTTCATAGAAATAGCTTATTGAGTAAAACATAATTGTACTTTGTAAAATACTCATCTCGTATCACTTCTTTTAGAGATCAGACATTTCCTTTTCCCATAAGGTCTAAAGAACTGTAAGTTGACAGAATTCCACACAATCACTCTGGTAGTGTAACTTAGACTGTCCAAATTCCCCTAGGATTGTGGCCTCTATAACTGTGCCATCACTCACTTAACTTCACCTTATCTTTAAATAAGTTTAACCAGAAGGGACTTGTTCAACTCACCACCTCTTGAGTAATGTGAATTATTTATATGATCTTCATATGTGTTTGTTAAGCTATATATGGTAAGTGTAACTGTTTATTCTGTTCATCCATAAGTGTGTTACCCCAGGCTTTGAACTCAGGCAGACCACAATAAAAATCTCTCTTTTTTGCTGTTCTTTGATGGAAATGGACATAATTTTTTCATGTTGTACAATGGCAGCAGTGTTGTCTCAGACGGGCACTTTACCACAGGAATGCACAAAGAGATATTTCACATGTTCAGTGTTGTGTTGCCACTTTCCAGACCACCTTCCCTACTGCTTTGCAGAGCAGAAAACTGTATACCACCATGTCTTACAGAATAAATATGCCACTGTAATAGCTACTGTGGAAGTGATGATTAGAATAGTCCTTTTTTATCAATTCACTACTTTGCTTTAGGAATTATTAAGCGCTCTTTGGCTGCGGAGGAATGTTAAGCATTGTGAAATAAGAATTCTGTAAAAAGTCCTGTTAATTACTTAAAAAGACCTCAGTTAAAATGGAAATAAACTAAAACAAGCATTCTAAAATGAAACACTAAAATGGATTCTCAAAAAAAGACCAACTAGTGAAAACTGCATTAAAAGTGCTGTGTATTTATAGGTGATGCTAGAGAGCTATACACAAGATCTGTTTAGAGGCAATATTTTTGTTGGGCGACAGTTGCACCAGTACTGGTGTAAGATATTTAAAAAGAGATGGAAACAATATTTTTTCTAACTTATACTAGTAAGCTTTGGAGTTTTTTAATACCTCAGCTTTCTGTTTGAAATTTATTGAGAGCAGCAGGGTTTACACATGTCCTGTTAGAAGTAATGCCAGAGGGAACTCAAAGGCATGAGTCTTGTTCCATTCTTCCTTGGTTGATTTTCCTCAAACATAAGATATTTTAACACCTCCATAGATCGTGGGATGAATAGAGTCTACAGAATCAAACATTGTACCTCTTTCAGCATTAAGTGTGCTCAGGTTATAACTTGCTTAATTTCATAGAATCATAGAATCATAGAATGGTTTGTGAGCTCTGAGGTAGCCATGAGACTACAGGTAGGCATATAGTTGGAACAGATTTCTGAAAAAAAATAAAAAAAAGAAGAGAATTTTATTCTGTTGGGTTTTTTCAGGACTGAGAGGGTTTTGAGGGTTTTTTCTGTACTTTTTTTAAATTTTTCTTTTTCTTCATTTTTTTGTTTTTGTTTTAGGTGTGGGAGTTTTTTGTTTATTTTTTTGGTTTTGTGTTTGGTTTTTTTTTTTACCAGAACTAAGTTGGTTTTTTTTCCTTTGAGGTTTTTTCTCTTTGGGGTTTTTTCTCTTCCTTTTTTTTTTTTTCTTTTTCTTAGAGGTTCCCCCCTCACCCTGCTTTCTCTGGAATGCTTGTGTCTTCCCCTGTATAGTGAGTTTCCTCCTTGGCAAAGCAGTTTCATACATGTCGTGCTTTTCTGCTCTTCTGAACTGGAACATGTTCTTGTGTGCTGCTAAGAGCACATAGCTTTGGAAGATCTGCAAAAGACAAGATATTTCATGCAGTCCTTTCTGAGGTCTATTTCTGACAGTCCCTTGAAACCAATTCAGAATTGTCCCTAATTATAATAAGACAGGTCTGTTTCTGCTTTCAGTCAATAAAGCTTTGTTCTGCCTCAGGGATTTTATTTATACCTGGTTATATAGTGGAGGATAGAAGAAGCAGGCAATACTAATTTTAATCTGTGCCTATGTTTTGTTCAAATAAAAGGTGCAGTGAGATTGATTCAAAGGAAGAAATGTGGCTATGGTACTTCTAGAGGAAGCATTCTGCACAGAGAAGTTCTGATGGGCGGGACACTGAGCTCCGTCTCTATTTTCCCTTTTAAAACTATTGTGGGGTTTTATATTGCAAAAAAAACCAGTGTGTTTTAAATGGTTGTCCTTCTCTATTCAGAAGGCTGTAGTACATGGCATTCCTGCACACATGGTATGCAGCTCTGCATGAAGGCTGTCAGGTCCTGCAGCGAGTACTGCTTACACCAGCTCAGTATTCCTGGTGGACAGGCCCAGGCGCCCTGGAAGCTGGAAAATGTTAAGGCCGAGAAAGCAGCTCTGTGCTGAGTTTAGTAATATGTGGAAGTGGAGGAATTTTGGATCAGACTGGACTCTCTACCTTTTCAGGCTCTGGCAATGACTAAGAGTATTGCCTTTGGTACTTCAAATACTGCCTCCATAGTGCATGATACAGCAAATGGCTTGTGATGGGAATTTAACAGAGGGGATGGTAGAACTGACCTAGACTAAGAAACTGGTTAAAAAAAACCCAACACAAAACCATTCTATACTATATTGAAGCAAGCCTGATTTTTGTGATCCTTATTTTTCAGTTTATAGTTTTCTTATTTAGTTCTAGGCTTGGAAGCTTGAGGTTTCCTTCTGTCAAAGCATTGTTGAAAAGCTGACACTTACATACAAAGTTTTAAACATAGCATGGTAATTTTTCTGTTGTTAACACAAAGTAAATCTAAATTTTTTGATAGTCTTTCCAAAAATAATGAAAATTATACTGTAACTTAGGAAACACATTCGATATTTTTCTTGATGAAACTGTTCCAGAAGCCAGTATCTTCAGAGAAAACAATTCCAACTGCATCCTGTCATGAATGGTTGGTTATCCCATTGTCAGATCTGGTCTAAAAATGAAAAGGAGTATAGTAGGGAGGAAGGAGAACTACGTTAAGATACTGAGGTTTATATTTTTCTTGTGCAGCTCTAAAAGGAAGAAGTTTTTATTGCTTACAGAGAAATTAATTTCTCAAGGTACTCAACTCACAAACTGGTAATAGCAGATTAGCCTTACAGTGATCCTCAAGACTTAGTTGTGCAACCTATAGCTTAGAATCAAGAGTGGGAAACCAGGAGTAATAAAGGAGTGAAAGCATTCTCCTTACTTTTGGTATCTGGGTCATCCTAATTGGTCCCAGCAGGCTTCCTTATTGCTGGACTACCTCAATCAATCCTCCTACATCCTCACCTGGAGGAACTTGTCTTTTTTCCTAGCAGCTAAGGCAGTACCTTTGGGGAAGAAAAGGTTTCTTCTATTACTCCAGGGAAGAATTTTAACCTCTTCATTGCCATATACGTTGCTGGGCAGCCACCATCACAAACAAATGACAAACCAATACTTATACCTCCTCACCCACCATATGGTCATTTGTACTCCTCAGAAGGAAGTTATGTACTCTGCAGCTGGAATAGGTATTTTCAATAGCTATACATGTAACTTTTTAAATTTAACTATGTAAGTTTTCTTACTGTTTTATTCATTTAGCTCAAACTTTAATGTCTTTCTGAAAAAAATTGGTTAGCAAAAGCAATAACTACAATGCTTTTAAAATATGTGCAATTTTAAAATATGGACCACTGGTCTGAACTGGTTGAACTTTGCTGAAACAGACAAAAAATCACTCTCAACCTGAATGTTGAGTAGATGCCAAGGTTAGAAGATTTGCTGTTATGAGTATTCTGCTCCTGTCTTCGTTTTTTTTTTTTTTTATTAGCAATAGAGCTAGTAGTGAAACTAAAGACCAAGACATAAACTATGCTTTTAGCAATATCTCTCATGCAGCTGTGTGATACACATTCCACTAAAACAAGTCTTCTTGTTTGGGTTTTTTTTTGTTATCAATGTTTCAGGTGTTCACTTTTCTTCTATACAAGCTGTTCAAGCAGCCTGTGCAGTGTAAGACCTTGCTGAGCATTGCCAGCAATATTCAGCACCATAGGGAAGAGAACTGAGCAGTGCATCCCACCACACACAGGAAAGCAGCCATGCTGGATGGATCTCTCAGTCCTACCTGAGCAACCAGTAACTGCAGCCAGTAAGTATTCTTCCTCTAGCTTCCTTGGCATTCCTAACATCTTCAAGTTTCATGCATACATATAAAACGTTAAGGATGTGAGTTCTTCTGATTCCCATAGCTGCATGGCTCTCGTGAGACATTTACACTCACCTAGTTAAGATGAAAAAAAATCTTAATGTTGTTCTTATAGGTTACAGTGATTCTAAAGAAGAGAGCTTAGGATTTGTCAGAAGGAGGTACCTGTGTTTTTGTTGTTTCTGCCTCCAGTTAAGCTTTAACATTGTTATGTAAATAAGCTTTAACTTCTTTGTGGTTTTGAAATCTATTTAGTGTGGTGCACTCGGTTTCATACTACTACAGTTCAGGCAGCAATCCTGTTGAAAAGATGAAAGGCAGAAACAATCACAACTTTTTAGTCAGCATAGCTTTTAAGCAGTGATGTAGCCAGCTTCCTGCTTAAGGTTGACATTCAAAGACAGTAAAAGCTTTAAGAAGAAATGCATAGAGGACACCTATCCCAAGAACAGAAAAGAACTGTGACAGCCTGCTTGCAACACTTGGCCTGGGAGAGATTACTGGAGCTGAAACCTCACAAATCCTCATCTGATGCACTGACCCCCTGAAAAGCAGTAAATTATAAAGTTGAAACTGATAGTATATGACAAATCTGTTGAAAGTACAATCTGAGATTTGATGGGTAATTATACAATCAGTGAAATGAAGCAAAGGTTTGGTACTAATCTTAACTATCCATTGGAGCCATCTTTCCCTACATCTTAATTTGAATAGCAAAAATACAGGAAAGCAGTGAGAGACAATTATGTGTAGAATCAACACTTTTAAGAGGTAATCTTAAAAAAGGAAATAGAAGGCTTCTCAAATATTTGAGACTTCTGTAGAAGATCTGCATTATTCCATCAAGTTACTTACTTGTATAGTTCTTTTATGTCATATTAAACAGTGTTTGTATAGCTGATTAGCAGAGGACAGTATGGAAGGTAGTCTGTTCTAGCAAATGGTCTCAGAACCTGTTTAGAGTTATAAAATCTCTAGAGACCAAAGACAAAAAAAGGGATTAGTTTAAAGCATATAAGAGAAGTACGTTTGTGATAATTCTGTGTCCACCATAGAACAGCAGGCTGTCTTTGCTTGCTTTCTTCTAATGTCCAGCAGTGGAGTAAGTCTTCAAAGCTCTTCATGCAAGTTCTGTCCATACTAACACTGGCAATAGGTGCCAATCTGCAAATACTGTGCAAACACTGCTTGCCCTACTTAATTTTATTTTCATTCTGTAATGACAATTTATAAGCAATTCTTATAGGAAGATGCTGTATTTTACTCCAGATTTAACTTTCTCGAGAGCTTTTCATTTTTCTTTCTTTTCAATATATGTTTAAAATATCCTGTCTAGAAATTATCCTGTACTGCTGGTATTTCATTACACTGAACTATTGTTCATTTCGAGAGTTGTCTTTTCCTTTCTTTTGAAATAAGACCTAGACCAAATACCAAAATTCTTTCACTGCATATTATGGCTGAGTGCACAAAAATCTAAAACCCTTGATTTAAGTATTTTTGTATTCAAAGATCATAGGCAAGTGTTCATTTGAAGGTTCAGTGGCATTTTGAAATGAGAACATCATATATAAAGATGTCAGAGATGGGGCCTCCCACAGTGAGGTTGAAAGAAGAAGAACAGAATGAATAGAAGAGTTTCTAGGTTCCAAGGAATTTTAACATCTCATTACTTTAGATTACTCTACATATAATTTTCCAATATTTTGTATTATAGACTTTGAATGTATTGGTTAAAATTGCTTCATGCCTGACATCGATTTAATCTTATTCATTATCTCCTTTAAATAAAACCTTAAAATTAGCTGATTTCAGTAAGTGAGCAATTTTTCTGATAGATGCAGATTCTTCAACATTTCCAAGTGAACTTGTAAATGGAAGCAGAAAGACTAGGAGGCAGCAGTCCCTCAGCATTTCTTGAACAATCTAATATTGTATGAATTTAAGTAGTTAAAGATTTTACTGTAGTTTATTGAATTCAAGATTTTCATAACCCTACAATTAAAGCTCTTGTTACCTTACTAAGCAATTCTGACTTTTTTAATTAAATAATTTTGACATCATCATTTAGTATATGATTGATGTTCATATGTCTTTGGTAATCTAATAAATTATGTGATAGAACTCTGGTTTCCTGAGGTAGGACTTGATTTTGAGCACGAGTGGAAGTATCCTTGTATTGGTCTAGTAGCTGTCTTGAGCTATACCCAACAGTGAAACTGAGGTGGCCAATGAACTCATCCGCCACATATCTTCTTAATATTTGCATCCATTTGTATTTCTCACTTCTATGACACAGCTGTAATCTGGCTGTAAACAAATGAGACATCAAATGAATGTCTTACTATATATTTTCTTCATTATCTCAAGTTTTTAAAAACATCCTATTAAAACAGATACCATATGCTTTCTACCTTCATACCAGTGTTTTAAATTTGTAATACTTGTGATCTTTAACAGTTAGAAAGCAAATTCCATGTCTTTTGTAGATATCTAAACTAAGTATATATTAACTAAATATATAAAATCTTAGAGCTAGTTATCATACAATCACATATCCAAAACACCTACTTGAAGATACCAAATAACTAACTACCTGCATTTATTTAAAACAAATACATCCATTATTTGCTATACAACCCTTTTCGTATTTGAAAGATCTCATAGAACAACTAGTTAAACCCATAGGTGTATCTATTCTGACAGTGAAATTGAATATTCCAGTTGGTATATATCACATTTTCTTTTTTTTATGTTATTTGGGGTTGTTTCCTAATGCTTGAGAGAAACTTGCTGTTCTAGATACACCAGAATACCCATGTCCATTTGCTTGGAAACGAATGAAGGAAAAAAAAAAAAAAGGAAGGAAGATGCAAAAGAGAAAGAGAAATGCAATCTGAGTGAGAATGGACTAAAATTGCTTGTGAGTAGTTTAGTCTCAGAGTCCCACAAAAAACTCATAAATTGGCACCTGAAAGCTGAGATGATAGTCACTCATATCGGTGCAAATCTAATGTAAAAATGCAGCCTTTCCAAACCAGTAACATTTCAAACTCTTCTTTTGTCTTGCACAGTACTTTATTCCTCCTCCTCTTCCACCAGTTTTTGAACAGAGTTTTGCTTGCTTATTATACACAGTGTTGCCTGTTCTTACAATTTTATCATGAACTTCAAGGTATTTGATGCTTTATTTAAAATGCCTCAGCCCCTACAAATGCAAGAAGAATGTCTTTAAAGGTAAAACAAAACTTTCTAAGTCTCATGATTATGTAGGAAGCTTGAAAGTGTGATCCCAAAAATTTGCCTTAAGTCTTACTCCCTCAACGTTCAGAAGTCACCATGTGAATATAAAGAACCCAAGCGTACTGGGGATTTCTATTTCTTGTTTCTTGGATTTTTTTTCTAATCTCATAGTTATTATGCCTCATTTCAGGATTTTGAAAAATCCCATTGATGATCTGTCAAAGTTTGGAGCAGTGCATATACTGAATGAAGGTTATGTTTCTACTATAGCTTCAAGCCCTAGTGAAAAAAAAAGACAGGAACTTCTCCCTAGAAACTGGTGGTAAGACTTTTGTCACCTCTTGGCTAAGGTACTTCTGTACATCAAGCAAACTAAAACCAGAAAAAAACCTAAAAGCCATAGAGCAATTGCTTCTAAAAACTTGCCATTTGCTTTAGATGCCTACAGTATTTTCCACTTAGACAACTTGTTTGTGTTTGGTAGAAACTTTACCAAAAGTTTGTTTGATGGTTTAAAATCTTTGGCTTATTTGATAAACAGAAAACATGTAGGTGTTTGCAGAAGTGTGAAAATCTGTAACAGAATCATCTGCCTTGATTGCATTTCCATAATGGTTCTGACAATAAATTATTTGCCTTTCTTATATCTTTCTTCCCCAACTTGCCTTTTTGACCAGACCCACGACCGAAAACTATTTTCCTATGTTTGGATAGAGCGGAAACAGAACACAGATTTTCAGGTTTCCTTTAAGCCCTTTCTAGCCCTTTTCCTTATGAAGATAACTGAGAAAATCCTTACTGAAACTAATTAGAAGGTTGAAAGCTTGCTTCAGATTCCCTCCCCCTGACATACCTCCCCAGATTATTCAGAATGATACAGAAGCCTCCTATAGGATTGGGTTTTGGGGCATCAGGCTGCTCAAATTGAAGGCCAAATCCTCAGAGGTGCTGAACATCTCCAGCTCCAGATTTGGCTCCTTGTTAGTAGTGGCTTCCAGCAACATCTGCAGCTCCTACAGGGATCAAGACTTAGTGACTTTTTGCAACTCCCAGCAGGCGTTTGTTCAGGGTGATGCATTTTTATACTCTAGTTTCACTTGCAGCAGCATATTTTTAAAAGATTGTCTGATGTGCAATAGCTAAGATCTTTTACATATTGCTAAAGATCCTTCACGCAACATTCACTAAATGGTGCGAAGAATCAGGGTCTTACGTTGTCAGTTAAAGCACTCTGAGTTTTTTTGCAGTCTCAACTTGACTGTTCGCTTGCTTGGGATGGAATGTGTTTTGGGGACCCTTAAGCCCAAATTATTTCCTAGTTTGATGTCTTCTCTCCAGCACTAAACAGTTTCACTTGAAGCAGTTGACTGTATGATCTAGCATCCTCTCCCCACTCCTGTCCGTGTCACAATGACCTCTCTAAATGCTTTATTCATTACATTTTCATTGTCTTGAATTTATGCACTGAGGAAAGTGGGCTCCTAACATTATGAATGTTGCTTTCAGTCTGCTTAGCATGTTATTTTGCTGCCACAGACAGAACTTTCCCATCTCCCTGAGATATTTTCTACTGAGAACCTGATTCCAGTTTCTGTTTTCTGTTCCACATCCAAATATTCTTTGTTTTATATCCCCATCTTTTAGTGAAATCTACAAAAGGCTGCTAAAGGGAAGGATAAAATGTTATGACACATACAGCCATGACAAACCTGTGATATCTGGTTCTGATCACACACTGGTATAAGCTGGCAATAACTGGTAATATCATTAGTTACCCAAACTTATATAAAGCAGACTGGAGAAGCAACATACCACTTGTTATGTAGAAGCTTACATAGCCTACACATGAATATAATATGTATGTGTGCACATGTGTGTTTGTGTGTCTGTAGACAAGCATCAGTAACAACAATTCAGTAAGTTTGCAAGAATACCAGATTTCCCATAAAAGCCTGTTTCTGGAAAATCACTTCTTACTAATGCAAAAGTAAAGGTGATGTGAATAATAATGATGTAATGTATTAGCTTATATATGGATTTCAGTGAACATACCTGAAAGTTTTCTAAGCTGAATCATTAACTCTATTTTGAAGATAGAGACATAAAGTTGAAGTGAGCTGCCCAGGTTCATGCTGAAGCTAAGTGGTACAGTTCAGAATAGTCCAGTGAACTGTTTGGAGATCTCTTTTGGCTCCCTTATATTTAGCTTACAAGTCTTCAAACAGTAAAATGAAAGAGAAAGGCGCATGAGAGGAAATGAAATCTTATAAAGATAACTAGGCAGCCAACTCTTCCTTCTCAAAAACACAAAATAAAAGTTTCATTCTTTCCCAACAAGCCCAGATGTCACCAATTAAGAGCAAAAGTAGGAACAGACTATTCAGGCCTTTTGTTTTTTAAAGTAACTTTTCTATTGAAGCCATATACATTCATGTTACACAGATCAGAGTAGTAATATGTTTCCAACTTCTAGTCTTTCATTGTGATAACACTCTGTTCTGTGTTTGCCAAAAAAAAGCTTAAATACAAATAAATAAGACTACCAAAGGACATATTCCAGCACTAAGAAATTGAACAAACCTGCAAATTTTATCCCATATCACAATTTCTGATAGTACTGTACATAAAGAAATAAACAAGCTAAGAAAAATTTCCAGTCTTTTCCAATGGTGCTTGACAGTCTTTCCAAAATACTGAGAGAGAATTAGCCCATTTTTTTGCATAAAATGTTCTTATGGCTATTTCATTTACCTCCTTGCAAATCTGAGCGCTTTAGTGTAAAAGGTAGAAAAGCAGTATGCATGGGGCTTTTCAACTACCACACTTTCTCTGGAAAGAGCTGAGCCTGAACACAGAAAAGTGTCTTAAAATGTGGCCATGTTGGCTGTTACTGTGCATAATTTGTAGGCTTGGGCTCTGGAATGGAAAGTGAACTTTGTTGCAGACATGTAGCCTCCATGAACACTACATGGGGAACAAATCACACACTGGTTTGGGTTGGAAGGGACCTTAAAGATCCATCCAGTTCCAAGCCCTTGCCATGGGCTGGGACACTTTCCACTAGACTAGGTTGCTCCAAGCCCCATCCGATCTGGGCTTGAACACTGACAGGGATGTGGCAGCCACAACTTCTCTGGGCAACCTGTGCCAGTGCCTGATCTCCCTCACAGGGAAGAATTTCTTCCTAATATTTAATCTAAATCTAACCTCTTTCAGAAGATGCCTTATAGGAGCTACATAAATTCCCTGGCTGCATGGAGTCGCCTGGAGGAGTCTGAAGCTGACCAGAAGAGCACGAAGGTGAAGGATGTGTGGTAATGCCTCCTGCCATGCTGGTCATCCAAAAGAAAATGTATGGTGTGGGGTTGTACGTGTTAATTTTCTGTCAGATTTGTCCCAGTCCATAGCAGGGCGACGAGGCTTTGGGTGAGGGAGACCAATCCTTTCTTCACAGCAGCAACTTGCAACTGAATTTAGGCTTTAGTGTGTGTGCAACCCTACCATTATGCTTCAAAAACATTTTTCTCTTATGGCAACGTATTTCCGATGGAGCTTTGTTAGAGTGAACTATGTAAATCCAGTCTCAGTGAAAGCAGACTAGTTCCTAGCATTCAAGCATAATGAAACACACGTATACCACGTGTGTGCTGGCATTGAACGTCCATGCACAGATTCTACCCCTTGACTGGCTTTATGGAAATGTTCATTCAGGTTCATCCCTCTTTTCCAACAATAAACCTGGGATTGATTATAGTTTTGCATCAAAATTATGTGAAACCCGTGGGTTTGAGTCCAGAGGAAATGTGGGAATATCTTATTAAGATTTGAAGTTCACTTGAATTTGAAACTCGGAATGAAACTTGGGGAGGGAGAGAGACAGATCCACAGGAAATATGTTCAAACAAATCCTCATGAAATGCAGCTGCCAATGGCTTTAGAAGAAATCCTCACACACACACACACAAAAGAAAAAAAAAAAAAGAAAACAAATCAAGACACATTCCTCTCTCTTCAAAGTCTGAAACTCAAAGTTACCAAAAATCCCTCTTTCCACTCTGGGTAATGTCATTTGTTGAAAATAAAAAATTAAAAAAAAAAAAAAGAAAAAATGTTTTGCCCAACAAAATTTCCCTTTAGCAGTTCTGAAAGCAGAGGGAAAAGTATGTTTTAATTAATTTATAAACAAAAGATTATTTCTTGCACTGCCAGCAAAAATTCTGTTTGCTGAGAAGGTTCTGGCTTCAAACATTATCAGCAACTATAAGGATGAGTCCTTTTATGTAAATGAACTCATTATTATTAATTTCTTCTGGTGCTGAACGATTTATGAACTGCTTTTCGAATATGGAAACGTGGTTCATGAATCAGAGGGGAAAAAAGTGTTCAAAAAATCCTGGGTCGATAAATAACAGTAGTCATTCATGAATCCTGCCCATGGTGCCTTTTATCTTCAGTAAGGAGAAGATCAAAATGATAAAATAGTAATGTGCCAACGAAAAAGGATTGAATGGGCAGAGACTAGTAACATTGTCCTCTTCTAGGCGTAATGGGCAGGGATGAATGGTGACAGACTATCCTTTGCTAAAAGGCAGCTATATACTTCAATTCTCCCAAGGTGAAAATGTTCTTCTTTCACATGCATGCCTCACAGAGCCAGAATAAGAGGGATTTGCTGAGCAGAATCCCACTTGTCCTCCTGCCCCTGCAAACATACACAAGCTGTGGTCAAGGGATGGGGCTTTTCAAGGAATACAAGCCTAGTACAACCAGGCATTGTAGTTGCAAACCTCCCCTTCAACCTCATGCTTCCCCCATGTCTTTTACACCTCATTACTGTTAGTCTTCCTGGAACTGGCATGTTACCTCATTCTTCTCTATGAGGGTGTGCAGACCTGATTCTATTTTAAAGGCTCTTAAGATGAACTGAGATGAAAAGTACTCCATAAAAAGTGGGAAATCTGGCAGCTGTTCACCTTAGCCCTGCTTTCTGAGCATACCACTAGCCTTGAACAGGTTTGAGTCTTCAGAATAATACAGTGTATACAACAATTTACATTGGCCTTGTTTAATGAAGATGCTGGTTTTCATCTCTTTTTGAAGGAATCAGGCTGAAACACAAAATTTTGAATGTACCAGTAGTGAATTGTGGTCATAGAGGTAGTATTTTCTCCTTTAGGAAATTCTCTGATATGCAAGTGGTCACAAAGTACTGGGTCAAAATTTATCCCCAATATTATTTCATTAAGATCACTGAAGTTGTGCCCAGAATGAGTTTAGCCCATTATTATTTCAATGCTATATATAGGGCAACTCTATAAAAATGAAGTAGAGATAGTGATAAAAAAATCTGTTTTCTAATTAGTTTTCCTTTCTACAATTTTGATATACGAAGAAACTACAACCGCACATCGTAATTATTGGCTCTTAAATAGCATTGCTCATCTAAGAACTTCAAAGACTTTTCAGGTATTAGTCAATTATAAGTTCACAACGTCCTGTGAAGTATGAGGAATTCTATTAGCACTAAAGGTGAGGAAAATTAAGTAAGGAAAATTTACAGGCACAAGATCTTGAAAAGATTTTTGCAAGATTCAGTAGTTAAACTAGAAGAATTGATGACTTTTCCTGCTGCAACCAATAATCAAAAGTATCTTCCAGCAGAGGAAAATCAAGTGTCAGACTAGTAGCTGGTTTTTAACCTTATTCTCATGTACACTTCAAACTAATATCTTGTCCATTTTCTTTATTTGATATTGTCACATGACAGAATCTTAAGCTTCTGAGCTCAGCAATGAAGTTTCAATCACCTCAATATACATCATTCCACAATATACATTTTTCTGCCTACCAAACACATAATGGCTGCTTCTTTTATGGGAAACCAGGATTTAATCCAGTAAGTCTGTGAGGATCAATATTCTTGTGAAATGACACCATGTTGAAGTTATTTTATGTTATGTTGATGGTTAGCTAATTTTGTAATGGAGACATTTCTTCTAGGAGCAGACATAGTATAATTTAGTGGTAAAAACGTCAATCACAAGGGGTTGAACACTTATGTCAGGGCAGGAAGAGGGCAGATTTATTGATGGAAATGTATCTATATACTCTTTGTGGCACTTTGACCTGAAATATCCATTTTGGTTATAATTTTATTTTGTGAAAATGACATCAACTGCAATCACTAATGTAAAAATGACACTGGAATGCTTTGTTCCACAGGTCTTGCTGCTGTTATAGTAACAGCTTCTCAATAACAAGTGAATTAAGGTACTCATTTAACTGCTCCTTTTTTCTGTTCATAGGATTTTGTAATAGATGGTAACCTCAGGAAAAAAATCCACAGCATTCACTTTTATATTGTTTAATACTGTTTAAATAACAAATATATAGCATGTTTCATAATGACATTGAGGTAACCAAGAGAAGGAGGCACGGTGCTCTGGATAATACTATATGTGGATATATTCCTTTGTGGCTTTTCTTCCTAATGCCAGTTAACCACCCACCCGAAACCATAAAAAAATAACAATAGCAATGCATAAGAAAGGATGGAATAAAATAAGTGCAGAGGTTGAGAAAGAGTAAGTGACAAGGAAGGAGGCAAAGAAATAGCACAGTGCAAAACACAGGGACCATAGAAATGTCTCATTTCTGACTTCAGCTTCTTTTCTTTTTACAAAATTATAAAATCCTTATCAACCCGAAGGACTTTTGTATTATTATTCCGGATTTACAATGGTGTAACTAAAACCAGGAAATAGGAAAAATATTAGGAACAATGTGAATTTTACAGAGGACCTGTGCTATAATGTGTAGTACCAGTTATTGTCTATTTTCTGCCCAAAATCTATTTCTATTTCTATACGCAAAACAGTGTCTTTTGCCAAATAATATCATGACTCCCTAATTTTTAATGACTTAATTAGTCTCTGGATTAGTCCTGAGAAAGCTACACTGTAGTGTAGAGTGATTCTTGCACAATTTGAAGTTTAATTTGCCATGGTGTTTTGCCAGCTAGCAGACAATCCATTTAAGCTTTCCCATTTTCTACCCTTTCATTTACACCCTTTGCATGACTCTCATGCAAAGCTAACAGCTCGCCTTTCTCTATCGATCACTTTTTTTCACTGAGATGTACAAAATTCGTAATCTGCTTTGTAAATCTTAATTCTTGGCTCCTTTTCAGGCAAACAAAGTGGCAGGAGACCATCCAATGTTCTGTTCTGTGGTGAGTCACAATGATTTTCTCACTTAAATATAGAAACGATTTAGAGTCTGGGTAGATTATAACTTTCCAGCAGGACTAAAAGTGGGAATTTGTCCTATATATTAAGGCCATGACCCCCAAAGGTGTTTCTTTTGAGTGATAT
The DNA here is from genome assembly GCF_004027225.2 of Strigops habroptila. Classification (NCBI taxonomy): domain Eukaryota; kingdom Metazoa; phylum Chordata; class Aves; order Psittaciformes; family Psittacidae; genus Strigops; species Strigops habroptila. The sequence continues at coordinate 13,390,280 of NC_044302.2, forward strand.
TCTAGGTTTTCTATAAACTTGATTCACTGGAAAAAGTCCTCAAACAACTAAAGGCTGCTTATTAGAGAACATAGAACACTACTCACAACATCACTATTAGTGATGGTATGATAAATCAGTAGTGTGCTGATACAACAATATGTTTGCGCGCTATCAAGCACAGCTAGACAGCTTGTTCACAGTTTGTCTGTCATGCATCTCCATGTGGACTGGGAGAAGGTAGATTGGAAAGCCTCTCAAAAGTTAGGATGACTCAATATGAGCAGTCATAGTGTGATCACTGATCTGCAAACTGGAGAAGAATCAAAATAGTAATAAGACTAAAATTTAGCTCACTTTCACATTTTGCCAATCAAATTAGGGATAGTTAGTATGTGCCTCAAAGAAATGCTGACTGGCAGGAAGAAGAAATTTGTTATTAAAATAAGAAAAATGTAGCTGATAGTTTGGGTGTTAGGGTTTTTTTTCTAAGGCGGAATTCTGTTGTATTTTCTTAACCCTAGACATTTTAGTGCTGCCCATTTGCATAAGTAATACCACTATCATATTTATTCACACTGCTCATAAAAGAGCACATCACAAAAGTGCCTGGAAAATAAAATTCCAATGAGAAGGGACCCATCAAGTTTAAATGGAGGTTTATATTGCAGCATTATGAGACAGAGGCTTGCACATTTGCGGTTCCCATGGCAGAGAGTGAAACTCCGAACAATTAAAGAAGCACAGACATGCTGCCCTAAAGGACTGTAAGCATTTAAAAAAGCAGCCGTGACCCCTCTTTACTTGGGCCTGTTTTCTATTTAATTTACAGTCTTTATTAGCCAACAAAATCTTGGCTGAATCTTAGTCAAAGTGATGAATATACAAGCATTTAGATCTACAATTTGAGGCACTTCAAAGTATTCTTTACTTTATGACCATTTGTAATTAAGGTCAGAGCTCTGGCAGTGATTTAGATACCACCTAAACATATTTATAATAAATAAATTGCTTTGCAGTAGCATGCATACTGTCCTTTCTGGTTTTGTTCACAGTAAGATTGGAGTTGCAAATTCTCAGACTCTCAAAAAGTTAATCCCACAAGTACGTGTAAGCAGCTTCATACTTCAGTTTCTCTTATTCAGTTCCCACCATGGCACTCAAAAATGGAGCATACATGGCAAACAAAATGGTTTGTTCTCACTGGTTTATATATTGAAATATGATCTTAGAAGAGTACTAATGTAAAATACTAACTTTGGCGCGGGGGAGCAGCTTTTTTTCATTTCTCGTCTGTTTTTCTCACTTTTCCATATATTTGCTCATGCACCAAAAGAGGTTTCTGCTTTGTCAGATATAAGCAGTTTCAGAAGTGTTCCCTTTTTCAAGCACAGGGACTCTCTTTCATGCCAGCAGCATCCTGCAAAACAAAACCCAAAGGTGTGACTGGCCATCACCACAGATTCTAGGCCCAGTTCTTTCTCAACATTATGTCTTTCTACATCTTCCTCTCTAGATTTGTGCGTGCTAGCACAAACCTTCTGATTCTTGTATTTCAACTTTATAGTCTGACCTACCAACCAACACAACTCAAACATTCTTTCCAACACCAGTAGTGAGTCTCAATTACTGTGGGCTTTGCAGACAGATACCTTACCTATTCGCTCTGACACTGATACAGGGGTGCTTTTTCAAATTTAATATTGTATCATCTCCCTCTTCCACCATGCACCCTTTCTTTCCCCCACCAGCTAAAAACATCCTGCAAATGTTTTAAGGCCCACATAGGCTTTCCCCAATCTGTTCGACCCTATCACATCCACCATTCTGAACAGATTTTATCACCAACATCTTATATTTTGAACCATACTAGTTTTGTTCTCTCATGTGAGGGTCCACTCCTCTAAAAATCTTCCAACCTACTACACTTGCCCTTCTTCACATCCTCCCTTAAAACTCTCCTCTGCTGTGACACCTCAAAAAAAAATTACGGTGGCTAAGCACCTGATGTGTTGTAACTGAATAGTGATCATAATTATCTTAGAGTTACCTTGTCATTTCTGCCCCTCTACCCATCTGTTTGCTGTCTCTTGTCTTTTGGTTAGATTAAAGACTCTTTCTGGTAGGACCACATCCGTATTTCGTTTGCATTGGGATACTGTCCTGCAAGTAGAATCTTGGGTTCTAGGCACCACTGTGATGCACATAAAGAAGAATTAATGTTTCTAAAGTAAAATCCTCTGCATTTTTGTATGAATAAATTATGGCCACATCTTGTAATCCATTTTTCAGGCTACACAATTGACTTCAAAGGGAGTTGAGCCAGGGCAGGAGTTGGCCTATAGTCTTTATTCAAAACAAGTAACATAACATATTATTAAGCACCTTAAATAGAGACTATCACATTTAGTGATGCAATCCTACCTGTGGATAAGATAAATACCTTTCCAGAAACCTTATGACTTCTGTCATTTACACTAGGCCAGACTGCTTTTGATGAAGCTATTGTTCTGCCAGGGATTACCAGAATGCAGTTACTCCCTGGTCGTATTTCCTTCATGTTGAGTGCTTGGAAGCTGGCAAAACGGTGGTGAATAACCAGCAGAGCCAGTTGTATAACACCCTGTCTTTGCCCAAGAAGTCTAGAGGTATTTGCCACTTCCCATTCAGAGCTTTTTATCTCCTACTAGAGCAACATAAAGCAGTCTTCCTGGGCTCTAGTTTTGAATTTAATTCTGAATTTTGTTAGTATCCTCAAATGTGGCTTTATTCACATTGCAATGATAGTCCTAAGCTGCTAGTTATAGTTCACCAAAGTCTTTGGGAAACAATCAGTTTGGCCAAGAATGCAGCTTGGGAAGAATCTCAAGCTATTTGTACACGCCTGCATCATAACTGTTGGTGGGAGAGGTGGTTACAGAGGCCACTGTCTCCTCTACTGTTCTTGAGGAACTACAGCTGTGTGCTTTCTCCTATGTAACTTGGAAGAACTGCAAAGGAGAGAAAAACCAAAGCCAAAAATAAAAACATGCGCAGAAGCAATGAGTAAAATCTGCCAGATTCAAGGAACTGTTGTACTACTGAAGACGAGCCAAAAATCTGTGGAAGACCCCTATTAATGCAATGGCTTGATTGTAATTGCTTCCCCCCACACCCGATCCCTTCATTCCCAGGTGAATCTTGTCTTGTGCTGTAAGATAGACTACAAAAAGCATGCACACATTTTCCAAAGTTACAATTTTTTTGTTTTACAGGCTTTCTGCCTGAAAGTATAGGTTTTTCCCTCTTCTCTTGCAAACTGTGGGGCTTCCCAAGTTGTTGATGTGTGAAAGTAAGACATGTACGTAATACACTTCATACACTTGCTTTCTACTCAAGTTGATTATTATTTTAGCAAAGAGTTAATCTTAAATAAATGTTCATAGATCAGGTTGCCTTCCACTTTCCGCCAATGTTTAGGTCATTAGATGCTGGTCTGTGAATGAACCATGAGATAAGACAAAATGTTAAATATCTAGAACTGACTTATATAGCGAAAAATGCAGGAAGGGTAAGAATCTCCTTGCTTTGGAGCATAAGACAGCTATTGACTTTCTAGCACTGGGAAAAAACCCTTCTGAAGCATTTTCTCTTTGCCATCATCAGGAACAAGATGCTGAATTAGAAGCATAGTTGATCCTGGTCTGATTCAAAACCCCCTATATTTCCATTGGCATAATGAAAGTGCTTATAGCTGTGTAGCAAAATTGCTCCAGTGGAATAAAGCATGTATGTGGAAACAGAATTAAATTCCAGGTTCTTTCCTAGCCTTTTACAAAAGGACATAACTTTTTTATCTAGAAAAGGGGATGGGTTTGTTTGGTTTTTTCCTCAAAGGACATAAGAATTTTATAACTTTACACTGAATTTGGTGTTTACTATATTCTTAGTAATGTACCTCTATACCCATACATTTGGGGGCTTCTTCAGTCAATTACTTCTGTGTTATTGGGAAGAAATTTTTCTAGATATTTCAAGTAAAATACTATGGTGTATCTGAAAATTGGCTGTTCTTTCCTATCTGAGAAAAACATGCAGCTCAGAGTAGATAAAGCAAAACCTTATATTTATTTTAGATAATTTAGTCTCTAATTATCCAAAAGTGATGTGAGACAGATACACATATTCCGACCCAGAATTGTGACTAGAAAATAATGATATTATCCTAATTAAAAACCGTGTAAGAGTTCTTTATCCAGCCTCAAATCCCTGACAGACTTGTATGGCTCCAATAATTGCAGGATTTGCAGGCTAAAGATTTAGTAAAAGTTTCATGGAAAAAAAAAAAAAAATCCCTAATGAATTCTCAGTGTTTTTTAATATTGTGCCTCTTCTATAACAATGATGGGTTTTGGGGACTCTTGCTCACTTATGGGACATGTGGGTCATTCGAAAACTTGAATATTCATTAGGAGATTAGCAGGAACTGGATATGCAATATGTTTGGTTGAAAACTAAATTTTATGTAAATTCTACAGTGATGTTTTCTGGTTCAGTTAGAATCCATTCTATTGTTTGTCTTTGTACTAATAATGGTCTCGGGCTCCTTTTTCATCCTCTCTCTATAATTTTTTTAGTTTTAAAATGAAAGATGAAGATCCAAAGAAAACAATTTTTAAAGATAGAAATAGAAACACTAGGTAAAAGGAATTAGCAATGCAATCTCTGCATATATTATGTGTAAATTTTCTGTAAAATCGCAGCTTGGAATTTTATTAGGACATTAACCATTTCATGTTTGAACACTGTTGCTACTCTGGCTCCCCATATAACAAAAAACCTTTGGTTCTGCTTTTGATTTTTATTTCTGGATATTTTTGTAATATTTATTAAAATATTCCTTCTCCAGAGTGGTAAATCCAGTTGTCTGGGAGAAATAAAATCTGTGGCAGTGCTCTGAAATGAGAATTAACCTTGATTACTACAGTAATTTACTAATCAAAACTGGAGACCTGCTAATCAAGCCTGAATTACCAGCTGCTTGATTTTTATAGTGACATAACCAAAATTGAACATTTGGTAAACAAGAGTCTTATTTATGAGGGGAAAAAATTGGCATATGGCCATATTCATTTTAATATATTTATCACTATATGGTTGTGATTTCCTTATCTGCTGATGCAGGCATCTCCCTTCTAATGTAACCCATCCACCTTACCCCAGAAAGATGAAGTCTGAATTTTAGATTACCCTTTAATTGCAGTCAGAGTAGACAATATCTCATACTTCAAGAAAAATTTTCTGATCCCATTCCTGGAAGAGTTCAAGGCCAGGCTGGACAAGGCTTGGAGCAACCTGGTCTAGTGGAAGGTGTCCCTGCCCATGGCAGGGAAGCGCTAACCAGATGATCTTTAAGGTCCTTCCAACCGAAACCATTCTGTGATTCTACGACCTGCCTGTTGGACCAGAGAGGAGATCAACCAATATATTGCAAGAACCTTATAATATAGAGTTGGTTAGAAAGCACCTTGGAATAAGGGAAGCAGAAAACTGAAAACAGAAATGAGAGGGATGGAGAACTGCCAGTAAGCAGACAGCTGGGAAAAGCTGCAGGAGGAAATGGCAAACAGCATCCATGCGGTCCTGGCGAGCCCGGGGCTGGGGGTGTGCAGAGAGCTCCGAAGAAGCAGGAAAGCAGGGAGAAGGCTCAGGGGAAATAGGGAGAGTGAATCACTGAGGGCCTGACAGGGGAAGCCACGGACCCCTCCTGTGAGTAAGTGCACCACATATATAAACGGACAATGTGACAATTATTATAGCCTATCTGATGGGCCTGGCATTTTTAAAGTGTTTGTCTGGTTTCCATAAGTGCAACTAATTTCGTGGGTTTAACATTTTTTTGGGGGGGGGGGGCTGTTGATTTCTGTTCTTTTTCTCAGTTCCCAGATGGCATCCTGTATCCACTGACACATAAAATAATTCCCCAGCATTTTCTTTAATGAATGACCTATTATGAGCAAGCAGGAAAAACCCATATTGCATAATTCTTCCATAGAAAAATGATAATTAGTACAAATGGAGGTAAGCCCCCAAAATGGGAATCTTTTTTCTTGTTTGAACTGTGGATGGTATTTCATTAAGGTAGCTTGTGCATTTTTTAGAAAATCCTGTTCAAATTATATTGTCACGGCTAATTGTGCTGTGAAAAACGCAAAGAACAGAAACACAAAAAGGTGATTCCTAGAGCGCTGTTTACAGCATGACATTCCCAGCTAGTCAGGCTCTTTCCCAATCTCTGGGTATTCCTTTAGACCTAATCCCTTATACTCCCAATTCTTAGCATAAGAAATATATAGGAAATATATACTAAAGCTAATGCTGCTCCCATTTTTTCACCATATTGTCTCACAAACCTGGAATACTGTTTTTCCCTGTAAGTCTTGAATGTGCTTTTGCCTAACAAGAATGAAAAAGCACAGGGGTGAATTAAAATGCGCTGAATGTTTTATAGCATATTTAGACCTTGAAGAACGTGTGTGTATAGTGACTGTGTGTTTAAACACAACCCTGCAAAGCTGCAAGGGACCACAGCTTAGCATGGGCCAGCCTCACGAGCAGCCTTATGGCAAGTGCAGTCCAGTCATATCATGCAGCAATTAAAGCAGCATGTTTAGCTACTTGGATCAACTGACATTGCTTAGAGTGGTTTTAAGTATCAGGAAAATGTGAGCAACTCTAGGCTAAAACAGAGAGTGCTATTCCTGATATTGTGTACTCTTGACAGGAGGGACATCTATGAGGATAAGGATTCCAGATTTAGGGATGGATCCTGTAAGTACACTTATTAGAAAATTGCTTAGAACATTTGGAAGGCCAAAGAAATAAGAATGAAATAAGTGGCTTAGAGTTAAGCAAGGGGGGATATTTGTCCCCAGCAACTGGAATAGGATTCTGCTCCACTTTGTTTCATGTCCCTGCTTCTCTGTGAAGCCACATCCATTCATCCAGAAACCTTCCATTGGAAGTGTTCAGTATTTCCTTGCATGTCTAGAATAACCTTTGCGCCCTATAAAAATCTTAGAAGCCCAACAAATCCACCTGGAAATTTGGATTATTTCAGACTTGGACACAACAGGAGCTCTGCAGAGAGAGGGAGCAGATGATGTCACTAAGGAGGGAGAGATTGCTATGGAAGAAGGCCAGAAAAATGGTAGAAAACAGCAACAAAAGTAGCTGCAGGAAAACTAAGCAGAGGAAGCAAAAATGGTAAAGTGACACCAGAATGCTTTACTGGCTCTAAAGCGAGAAATATTCTTAAAGCATTCATTTATTCATTTTCAGCCAAAGAATACAACTAGGGCTTAAAAAGAGGAACGAGAAGAGCAGAAGATGTGAAGAAAAAAGGTATCAAAGGAAGAGGAAATTAAAAGAAAAGATAAGAAAGAGGAGAAACAAATGCTGGAAGTGAATGAGTGGATGGTGGGGGAGGAGGCAGCACAAAGAGATCTGGCATATTGGGCTTTTAGGTAAGTGAATTTTATTTGTATATGTCATTTCCTACTTTTTATTGCATTTCTCTGGCAACCATCCCACAGTTCCATAACCTATGGGTGGTTGGGAGGAGGTGGCTAAGAGGAGAAAATGGTAGTTTTTGGCAGAATATTGACATGAATTGAGTCAGGTCATTACTTGTGGTTGTCATTAGACAAATAGTAAAACTGGGTTAATGGGGCAGGTGTTTATGAATCCTACAGGCTAGAGGAAGCTTGGTTTTCAAAATCTGACTCACACAGAAAGAGAGAGGCCCAAATAATTCAGCACAGCAAAAGCGATGGTGAGCAGTGGTTTCAGCACTGCAGGGGCCACAGGGACCTATTTCAGATTTACAAGATGGTTCTCAGCTGTCAGGTATGCTTCAGTCTCTTAGCAGGTTTAGGAAAGTGGACACTGCCTATGTTTCTGTATTCTTGACTTCCTTTTTTACAACCATAAGATAGAAATTATATTAATTTTAGTGCAAAATGAGGTCCTGAAACACAACTGTATGGCGAAACATTACGTTAGTGGAAAATGTTCTGAACTCTGAACTCCATCTTTTCTGGTACTTTTGTTTCTTTTTGACCTCTGACTCTTTACAAGCTTTTTTGTAATTATCTTGAATTTAAAATGGAAAAATATCTAAAACATACAGTGTCAAATATAGTAAGTTAGGATTTTTGAAAGCTTTAGAACTTATGCTATAGCTGCCATCCCACATCAGACAAAATGTCCATGTACACCAGAGTCTTCTCTCTGAGGGTGAGAAGGAGCAAATGGCCATAGAAAACGTATATGAACTCTGATATATGGCTCATATAGAGCAATCCTTCTTCTCCCCTGGTGCTTATGCCCTCTGAGGATCAGTATCTTAGACATTTTGATTTGGAGGCTGGATCTTGGTCATCATATTTAGTAGCTAGTGATGGATTTCGTTTGCATGATTTCATGTAATCCCTTTTATGATCCATTTACACTTTTGACCTCCGCTCCATCCTGTGACCATGAGTTCTGTAATTTCCTGATGCACTGTGAGGATAAAGTACTTCTTTTCTTTGTTTTAAGAGTGTTGTCTGGTCATTTAATTGGGGCTCCTAGTCTTTGCATTTGTGGGAACTGTTGAATAATGGCTCTATATGTTAGAAAGAAGGCTTTTGAAATAAAAAAGCTCTCTTGCAACTTTAAAGCCTTATGATCAGGCAAGCTCTTGCTCTTGTGAATGCTTCCATGAAAAAAAAATTCCCAATTCCAGTGGCAGACTGATGAAATTAGAATTACTTAAAGCAAAAGTACTTTTATGGTGTTCATACTGCACAGATAAGTAGCCTTAGTCTTATTTTATATCTTCTATATGTTTCCCTTTCCATGTCACATCACAATGCTATTGTCAGTTCCATGGGATGTGAAATAGACTATTTGTAATGCCACGATCTGTGGAACAACTATTAAATCACAAGTATAATAATGGGAGAGTATGTTCATTGAGTTCGCTGCAACAGGAGGAAGGGGAAAGGCCTGGCAAGTCAATTAAAAAAGTCTTGCCAGGACTTGACTTTGAAGAAGACACCTGAGCATGGACAGACAGCAGTATACAATGATGCAGACTAGGATGTGAATTTACAGTTTCCCAGAAACTTTGCTCATTGCTGTGTTTACATGCCAGCTCCCATTATCCAATGTAAATATTACTGTTTCTTTCCCACTTGCATCTAAGCTATCTTGCATTCAGTGCTGAGCAAAATGTATATGGATGCTTGCAGTGGGACAGCTGATGTGCTGCTACTTTGCACCCTGCTTTGACCTGTGATAATCCATTTGTACACCTACTCTTTTAGTTTCTTGGCCTCTTTGGTCTCTGTCCAGGTGGAGAAGGAGCCAATAACTGTATCAGTCTGTAAGGCACAGCAACCGGAAAGGTGGCCCAGAGGGAGCTGGTGGACCAGTCCTGTGTGCAGAAAGTGGTGCAGAAGGATCTGTTCTTTTCCCTGATGTTCTTTTCCCGTATTTCAACCTGGAGGAAGGAAGAGAGGACAAAGAGAGTGGGGAGAGAGGCGATGTGAGGCAGAACCAGTATTTTCATCTTCCTGCAGATGGTAGTTATCCATATATCCTCTTTGCAGCATCTTCTAGTTCTGTGTTATTCTGTATCATTCCGGTCTGATTGCTTTACAAGGAGACAAAGAACAGATTCCAGGGTGAAATCAAAACTGCTCTGAACATGCACTACGTATGGCAGTATTTGGAGCAATGGTGAGAGGTTAAACAAAGAGTTTGACCCTAACCCAGGAGTCAAAATTAATGTAAGAGAATTGAATGCAACACAAGGTGTGGCAGAACAAAGACTGTTGGGGGGTCTCATTTATATTCAGTGATGACAGTCAATATTCAGCACTTAAAAAGAAACAGCAGTGTAATGGTTTTCATGAATTGTACAAAGAAACAGGATAACTTTAACAAATATCACAAAGCATGTCACAAATCAATTTTATCGAAAATATATTAGGTTTCTTTAAAAAAAGAGATTGGAAAAGAAAGCAGCACAATCAGGGGGAGAGACAGCACACAAAGATTTACTTCTGAGTGCTACAAAATATTGAACTAAAAATAACATTAAAGATGAAATTTGCAATGAATCTCAAGCTGCTAAATTCCCAAAGGCTGGGTCTGCCAAAGGCTCTGTTGGTTTCCTCTGTTCTTTTCTGTCTTTATTTAAATATTTTATACAGTTGTCTATGTTCATGTGTAGTGCGAACTGTCATTTATATTTCAGTCCACTCTAAAATGGATCTTAGACTATCTCAAGCTGTGCACTGCAGTGAATAGTTTTGAACTGAGAGGTAAGTTGAAGTGGTAGGGACAAATGAAGACAGATATTTAATGTAGTTTTTGTGTACTTATGTTTTGCTGTCATGTATTTTGCCTTAAAACTGATTTGTAATTTTATGTGTTTGGTGACATTATGATAAGATGTGATCTGAGTATGGTTTCCATTTAGCAAATACATTGATGTATTTTCAAGTTGGAGTGGTTGACTGTGAAAATTCTGTGTTCTGATCTTAGGGTTTAATGTTTAGTGGTAACAACACAAAAGTTTAGATCTGCAGTCTTAAATGTTCCTCCTTGTGCTTTGGACTTTCGAAGGTAAACTTTTTAAAACAAGCCAGTCTTAAGCTGATTTCAGGTTCACTCCTGTGATAGGCACAGAGGTTGCTGAACATCCGCATGCCTCCATTGTCTGAGGAATACAGGGCATGTCTTAAAAGTTGGGACTCACTATGAAGCTGGGTCCATCATCTTGGGATAGATTCTCCCACCCACCTGTGGTTGGGAGAAGGAAGCAGAAAGACCTTTTATATCGTCGATAAACACAAGTTGCAGAAGTTGTGGTGGCTGGAGCACAGCAGAAGCTTCCTAATTGCTCCCCACAGGGTGGACGAGACCTGAGCTAGGGCTGGTGGGAGCACTGCAGGCAGAGCCATGCCTCCAGCTCAGCGCTGTGAGCAGCGGGCAGGGGAATGGTGCTAACGGCTGAAGCTCCAGTCCCAAATGAAGAGGTGTTGCTTAGGGTGTAGTGCTGCTATATCCTGACCTTAAGATAACACCATTGCTGATACACAGTGCTATCTATCAACTTAGGTAAGAAATGTTAAGATACATTAAGGTGGGATTCTGCATTGTTTTTACTTCAGTATGAGGAAGAACAAAATTAGTATTACTGGGCTATATTTCCCCAGTTCTTAAAAAGGAGGGAATTTCTAAGAAATTATGTTGCTTTTTTGCTTCTGAACAGTATGTCATATGGAAGAAAAATTTTAAATAATGGCTATTAGATTAGGAAGTCTAAGAAGCTTTTGTTACTTGGGAGCTTTAACTATTAAAGAATTGATAAATTGCCATTGAAATACAAGTGGCTCTGCAATACGATAGATCAAAGTTCATTTTTTTTCCCTAATGCAGAGTGAAGATGAGCAGTCTTACTTTTTACTCATCTTCTTTGCATTTCAAACTATTCCTTTCTTTTTATTTGAGTGATCAACTTACTAGAAGAGCCCAATGTATATGTTGTATCTGCAATAAAATTCTTAGTCACAACCCTTTAGATAGTAATACAGCATATAGGCATTCTTCAAAACTCAATATATCTCAGCACTGCTGTCCAAAGTATATAGTATGTCTCCTCCACATAATACCAATGGAAAGGTAATTAATTACATTTCATAAGGTGATATTTCTTAAAATGTTTTGACCACATTATTAAAAGGTTAACTCTTCTGAGTAGTGCTTCTACACTAACCTAGCAGAAAGACTTCAGCGTGTTGTGTTTTAGTGAACTGTATTCCATAAAAATGACTCAGAAGACCGGAATGTAAGCTTTGGAAAGACACTTTAAACTCATGGTGTTTTAGAAATATATTAGTTGAATTTCAATGTAGTTATAGCAGTTTTTCTGGTTTGTGTATGCTTTTTTATATATTAAATATCTATTATTATTTTATAAGCATGTCTAAATCCACTCTGTAATAATTTGTATTGACTATAAATAATATAGTTTCTAGATATATACTTTGCTAAAAAATGCAGGATCAAGTACATATATTCCTGAAGGAGGCACATAATGTGTAAAGGTATATAATGATGTGAAAATAGTAAGGTATATAATGGTGTGAAAATAAACAGTACGGGAAAACGTGTGTAGATAGCTAGACAGGTAACTAAGGAAACCTTTGATTTTAGTTCAAGGAATACTTACATTTAAAGTGTTTTGCTCCACTTTAATCCTTTGGTAGTCTACCACAATTTGTACCTGGCCATAAAATTTTCATGTATGTAGTGTCTTTCTTTGGAACGTACAGATTTACAGTTTCTGAGCCTGGTTTGGCTCATCTTGACGTTGATGACAGAAATCCCAATTTTACTCTCGAAGGGCATGATTGGGCCATTTATTTCAGCTGTACAGAAGGACATATTGCTTCTTTTATATATCAAGTATGCCAAAATAAGGTTAAAAGACTTTATGAACATTGCACAGTAAGTCAGTGACATGTAGTCACAGAACTAAGAATTCCTTCCTTCCTGACTCTCACTTGCTTGCTTTACACTGTACTTTTGATAATGTGTCTGCATTCCCACAGCAATATTATTCTGGCACATGATAATGCAATAGTTTTGAAATATGTTTTTCATGCCATGTGTGAAAACATAAAATCTATTGATGTGCACTATACATGGATAGAAGAATTCATATTACAATATGTAGCTACAAGCATAATAAATGGAAATTGATGAAAAGGGACTGTTTCTACTGCTGGGATTTTAAAGAATTAGACAAATGTGCATAGTTCAAATAAGGCAGAATATTCTGCTTCTTGTCACAGAAAGAGTGATGAACATGTATCAGAAGAGAAAATCAGCTGCTGCTTGGTAAGCACCCTGTGATTTTTCTTGACTGCTGCCATTTGGGTCCTACCAAGTCCGGTACTTATGGTGCAGATCAGGAATACCAGCTCCTTTTTTGTTGTTCTGTCTTTTGCAAGGCCAGTTTTTCTCAGAAGACCTGAAACTATCGCAGTACAACACCACCTCTTTGGAAATATTTTTATTAATTCTTTTGCTTTGCAAGTGGAAGCTAAATCAGTGTAATCGTGAACTTAATTTTTGGTCCCATCTTTTCATCTCAAAGGCAGAAGAGAACCCCAGAAAAGTGACATTTGGTGTTATTTTTCTCTTATTTGTATATGCAATCTTTGCATTATATGATACTAGATGAAGCAAATATTTGTAATTTATATATTTATGCTATGTTATTCTTGTTATTGTTTGAGTAGTAGTAGCAGTAGTAACAGCAGTAAGCAGTAGTATTATTTGGAGCCCCTCTGTAAGGCTCTGTAGAAAGAGATCGTTAAAAGATAGCATTCTGGAGATGATGCTCTATCTAGCTGCAATCAGCAGGACATGGGAACTGCGTCCTGTATGATGAATAACAAAAGAAAGGGTAGTTTACATTCTTTGATACATTTCTGCTCGATTAACCCCCAGTGGGATTTTACCCCTCCAGTCACATTTTTTTGTTCCTCTAATCTTCTTTTTGTATTTGCTCACTGATCCCAGGCATGTATTTGACTTGTGACCCTATTTCTGTTAATAAAATACAGGCCATCTGACCAGCATTCACACCAATGAACTACAAGGTGATGATTACCTCATTGTAAATGCCAGGAGTTAGCAACACGCAGCAGTGTGAGGCTGCTGGTTGGGTGGGCTGAAGATAACCAATGAAAGCACCATGATCAATTCTGAACTGTGACTTCGAAACCAAACTAAAGATAATAAACTCCTTCAAAACATGTAATACTATCTGTAGAAGAACTGTATATCTTCCTGTGTGTTGTTCTGCTATTAATTAGTTGATAATGCTTAGGGGATTATGGCATGACAAACAACGATTATAGCTATAATGTGGAAATTTTCAGTATCTGTATGGGTGCTAGCTTATAAAATCAAAATTACCCTATTTACATTTTGGGTTATCAATTATAATTATATACCTCATGAAAAAATACATCAGCACTCAGTGGTAATAATTTCAGTATAGTGTTTTGAGGCTAAATTAACAATGGAAAACATAGGTGAGCTCTTTCAAAGCAGAGTATTATTTGTTTGTAAGGCATGAGCAGAAATGTAGTATTTTTTTTTTTTTTAAGAAAATGCATAGTAATGAACTTATTAATGCCTTCACCAAATCCTTAAACCATGAATCTAATGAAAAGTACAGTTAATTGTGTGTTACATGAAAAGATCATGCCAAAGCCAGATTTATCAGATATGTAATCCATGGCTCTATTTTGTGACAGGAAGCCATTATTTCCACTGAAAAAACAAATCCGTTAAATTTGAACTATTAGATTACAGCAGGATTAAGGCTGCTTCTGTGCTGTAGAGTCACGTCTGGGTCATAGCCCAGTCCTAGAGATGTACTGCAAGAGCTTCATATCTGATTAAGACAAAAAACTGATAAAAATGTAATGCAGACTAACAATATGGAATTATCTGATGCAGTTTGGGGGGATAGGGGCAGGGGGTATAACATCATTCAGTTTATTTGCATATGTTTGTTCTTTCTGCTGAAATCAATCTCTTTGAAGGATACAAGAATAGTTTAGCAAAAGAAAATATTATTAATGCTGGTAACAGAACACAGAAGAAAATCTTTAGTAAACATTTCTTTTCCAGCCTTGATTATCATTCTGTCTAATGTTTATTTTCATAGTTTTCTTTGATTCAAACACAAATAACAATAAAGTTAACTCCATTTCTTTGAACTAACAAAACTATACTGTGGCCAAATTTGGAGCAAATTTTAAAGTGGCTTTTTTGTTTTTCTCCCAAGCCACATAACAGATTTATAGAGTAGATATTTGCATAGCTCACACCCTCCCCTGTATAGGAATGACTCTATGGCTAACAGTAATTTACCTGCTGTGGGCCTCTTTCTGACTTTATTGAACAGGCTGGTGCCTGTAAGCCTCTGGGCACATACTCAATAGCAGTCAAGGAAGCACCAGCAGTTCAGGGTTTTGGATCTGGGCTCACCATGTTGTGTTATAATAATTGCTACGGTTTTATATGGGTTGACTGTGGCTCTGCTGGGCTGGCTGGTGGGTTGTAAACCCAGAATGTAGCCAGTCACTCTCACTGCATTTCCTACCCTTACCTACATCACAGGCAGAGAGGCAGGGCAGGAAAGGCAGTGGTCCAGGTCCGTGCCTGTCGGAATCTCTGTACAAGGGGAGCTGAAAAGGCATTGTTAATGCTTTTCCCTCCTGGACCAGAACCAAGCAGCCAGAGCACAGGTTGTATCCTCATAGCCTTCTTCCATCAGAAATTTGACAGACAGTATGTAGTATGGACTTGGAAAAAACGACATTCTTAATGCAAATATTATACAATTGTAAAATATGCACTACAGCATTTACCATAGTGCTTGAGACTCTGCCTACATTTCTGGAGGTATTTCAATCTGTACATATTTAAAAACTCTGCCAAAACACAGACCTGCTTAGGAGGCCAAAACCACAAGATGATCTCAGGTAAAGATATTGACTGTATCTCAGAAACCTTCTGGGATGATGGTCAAGAGTCCATATCTGTGGTGGAAAGCATATATGCCAGCCTCAGATTACAGTTAACATATATTGTAGATGTTCTGTTCGGCCTTTCTGCATACAAATATTGTCTCTGAAATTGGTCATAGTTATGAATAAAGACCACAACGCCCAGCCTCAGCCAATCAGCTAGAGAAGAGCCATATGCTGGATGAGCTCACTGCTTTTGTAAGTTTTTTGAGGATATGATATGGAAACATGAGAGATTTTCAAGTTCTCTAAAATATAATATTTTCTTTTTCCTCTTCCATTATATTCCTGTGTTTGTCCCACTGGTTAGCTGAGCTGAGCAAAGGCATCCGGTCTAACGATTGACTGCCTCTGTGAGCAGGTCCAAGTTTCATTCTTAAATTGGCCATCATGTGGTTGATGACAGGGACAAAGCCAACCCTCATTACTCCCTAAGCAAAACATTTTCCCCTTTAGTGTACACTTTGACAAAATTATGATTTCAGCATTGGAAAAAATGTCAAAATTTCCACCAGCCTCAGATAGATTGGGATTTGTCCATTGGCTTCTAAGTGCAGATGGCCTGTTGAAGGGCTTATTTTTAAATCAGGACGTGCTTCAGAGATTTTAAAAATAGAAATGAATACAAATAACATGAGGTCACTTATTTCTAAAACATGTCATGAGAAAATGGACATCTTTAAGGATAAATCAGAACTAATCCCAGTGACTGTAGGTGACTCACACTTGAGCAAGAATGAAAATTTGGGTTCTGAACTGTGTAGAACAATCTTGGCTGAAACTTTTTACCTTTTTTTTTTTTCTTAATTGCAAATAAAAATGCCAAATAAAAACCAGTTACTAAGTTTTGTTAACAAAAGAGAGTATTTCTGATCCTAGAGCAGGGAGTTCCCAAAAGGCCCCTGCCTAAATGTGCGAGAGCCCTTCCGTGTAACAGAGGATCCTCACAATGGCAAACGCAACCAAAAAACACTGCTTATTCAGTTTCTTTTTCTTCTTCTTTTTTTTCCTTTTTAACATTACAAAAACAGGAATACCAGAACTGATACTGCAATTATTGTGCAGTTCAATTTCATATAAATATACTTAGGAATATGGAGCTGGAAAAAAACTCACACTTCTAAGGCTCTTTTTCCTATTTTTCTGGCTATAATAACATAGGTACAAACCCCAGAACGAGCCCACATTAACATTCACTGTTGATGTCCTAAGGAACAAAGCTTGAAAAGCTGAGAGCTACAGAATACGCTTTTCTTGATGGAAGAGTGTGAATCAGTGCACTTCCAGAACTCGAGCTTTACATTCTTGAAAAATTTTAAGTAAAAATACATAGAAGTGCTCATGTGCTAGAAAAAGCTCTCCCTATTTCTTGTTACTAAAAGGAATAGGAATTTGGCATGTAGAAGCAGAGTCCTTTGTATTCCCTAGTCCCTGAGACTGCATGTCTTGCTGGATAATTCAAAGCTAAATACAAAATTGTGCTCAGCATTCTTGCCTCCTCCCTTTTTTGAATAAATGCTTCTGCTTTATATTTTGTCAAAGATGACCAGAAAGTCTTGTAGACAGGAGTAGTAGCGTCTGCCTGATTTGCAGAAGCCTGAAACAGCTGAAGTGAGAGGTATACTATGTCAAGCTGAAAACTCAGCTCAAAATAAATGGGAATTAATGTAAAAATAAATAGTACACAGCTTACTGTAGTCATGGCCCCATGTGGGGGTTTTGTGTTTGTGTTTGTGTTTTTTAATATTAAATTAATAGTATTTAATTTAATATTAAATTATTTTTATATTCAGTTTAAAAAAATTGCAATAATTGTGATAATCTGCTTTGCCACTGATGGCCCAGGCCTTAGTGAGTGTAAAGCCTTCGTGGTGCCTGGCAAGGGATAAGGCTGATGTCTCAGCGTAGTTACCTTGTGGTGGAGTATGTCCATTTTGAAAATTCCTCTTCAAAAATGCTTTCTAGCAGGATCACAGCGCTCTTCACATGTAGGGGCCGAAACACAAGTTGTGCCTCAAAAATCTTATGTTATATAGTCCCGCGATAATTCTTCTTCTATCTCCAATAATCTCCCTATGCTGGTTCTGGTCTGTTCTCTTCAGCAGGAGGGGGGGTTGTTCTTTCCCTTTGTTGCTATTAATTTTCCTGTAACTACTATTTACTATATTCACATAGCATCCACTATCAAGCTACTAAAAGAGTGTTAAAGTATATTAAATCCCCCATTTTAAAACAGTAATAAAAGGTTTTTGCTAAATAAATACATACAGCTTCTGTCAGATCATGCAGTAAGAAAGCTGAATGTAGAACTAAAGTTTCCAGAACTTGGGAGGGCAAAGGTGCATTTTACTAAAGAGCCTTTTCCCAATGCACAGAGCTCTGATAGTCCTTAAAGGAAATAATAAATCTTTCTCTTTGTCACCCTTCCCTACGTTTGTTCTGTTGTTTTGGATTTAAAAAAAAAAAAGGGAAAAAAAAAAAAGAGAGAGGGTAGGTACTACTTACAAGGCAGCTTCCTTGATGGTTCTGGTAGTCCAACCGAGGGACAAGATTGTGTGTACAGGAAGGAGAGTTGAACAATTCATCCTGTAAAGGAATTCAAAACAGAAGTGGAAATCCTTTGTAAGAAGAATAGTAGTTGGGATCATAGCTGCATACTTTCACTAATGACTTTGCAAACATTTAACCAGAGATAACCCAGAAATTCAGTTGCACTTTATTTAATATTCAGATAAGGACCATTCACCTGCTGTTAAGCTACAACATCTACAATCATTCTTTGAATACTGATAATTATATGAAGCAGACTCCCCTAGAGGCTGGAAGTCTAGTCTGGATTCACCTGGAATACAAAGATGAATAATATTGCATATTAGATGCACCCAAGTAGTTGCAATTTATAGAAATGTCCATTTATGCTCCTGAAAAAAAGATGCGTATTTCCCTAGAGGTACAGTATAGGTGATAAAAACCTGTGTGGGGGACTGTTTGCATTGTAACTCCTAGTGTGCCTCTTGTTGATTAATTAATAAACAAATAAATCATTACATTTAGCCAGATACCTCACTACAAGACCATAAAAGAGAAAACGTTAAAAAAGGATTTTGTGTGCCTCACCATAAGGAAGGGTTACTCAGAGACGCAAGGAACAAGTACTAGAACTGGCATCCAAATGGCTCAGAGTAGATGTGTGTATACATTTTTTTAAAGTGAGTAGCATTATGAATATGCTCTCTTCGCCTCCTCCTTTCCTCCTCTTTCTCCCATCAGGTGCCTTGTCCTTGTTCTCCCCTCTCGTTTGCTGATGGCTGATAACACCTTATCTCCACCAGGGAAGCAACTGGGAAGTTTGCTCCTTCCTCACAAGGCTGAGGATATAATTAGAACAATGCACCTGCTCAGTCCTCCAGTGGCTCAGTAAGCCTACATCCATGTCAAAATCCATGCTGTGAGGGTAATTTGATCATCTCGCTTTTTTTTCATATGCTTTATATGAATAAACCACCAGAACAAGCCTTCGTTGAGTTGGTTCAGTTTAATCTCACAAATTTGTGTCAACTCTTTGTTGCCAGAAGAATTTTATCATTTGATCTCATGTTACACTTTAGTAGACTTTAGTACATGTTTTATTTCACTCTCTAGAATATAAAATTCCATTTTGTGTCAAAATCATCTTTTTATTATTATCTATTTATATTTCAGTGCTACTTATGGGCTTCAGCTGAGATCAGGGTCTTG
Source organism: Strigops habroptila (assembly GCF_004027225.2). Taxonomy (NCBI): domain Eukaryota; kingdom Metazoa; phylum Chordata; class Aves; order Psittaciformes; family Psittacidae; genus Strigops; species Strigops habroptila. The sequence goes on from NC_044302.2 coordinate 13,409,644, forward strand.
TTGTATGAGACAATACAGAAACACGCAATAAAAGAATTCTAGTCCCGGGAGCCTTGTAAGCTGAATAAAAGCTGGGAGAAAGGAAATATTACACCCATTTTACAGATGGGAAACTGAAGCTCTGACAGTCTTCCACACAACGTACGCAGTGTCATACAGCAATACTGAAAAGAGAATTCTGAAAAAGCTACAAAGTCCAGAATCTATGCAAGATAAAGGTGTATTTAAACCCTATTCTACTGGCAAGCAGCAATGTAAGTTTAACAAAGTTATAGATGTACACTAGTTTTTTAACCAGATACTTCGTTGAGCATCATTTGCACACTGACCATCCCAAGGCTCCTTTGGCCTTCTGCTTATTTGTCTCCCGGCCACCCCTTCAAAGGCAGAAGACACCAGTTTTTGATGCTGTATTCTTAGGCTCATAAGAGTTAGCATGCCTCTGCTTGCTCTAGCACTTAAAAAAAATTTACCTCTAACCCTGCAATGCCACAGAGGTGTCAAATCTCTCTGACTGCAGCAGCTTCCAGGCTCAGCAGAGATATATCAAGGGTCTGTTAGGTTCTCCTTCCCAACATCCAAAGGGTAATGTAATCTTTTTGTCCTTCAGCAGAGCCTGGAATCTCCTGCATCGGAATACTGTTTCTCATTTAATCTGCTGCTCCCGGAAGAGCCCATAAAATCCTGGGGAAGCTGTGACCAACAGAGTGTCTTCACTCAAGACCAAGCAGCAGAGAAGCACTTTGGTATGCCCTGAAGACATAGCAGAAACCGTAAGTTTGCTGTCTCCTCTTCAAAGATTACTAAAGACAGGAGGGGAGACTTCCAGGAATGAGGGTGTGGGGAGCAGTTTGCGCAGAGGTGCTTGTGTCCCTCTCAAATCTGCTGGGTCACTGCAGGCATTTGCAAACCAGCTTGCTCCATTCGGTTTGCAGAACTCTTGTCAGCTAAACTCTTCACTATCCTGCCTACACCACTCTAGCATTGCCTTTTGACTGAAAACCAGTTCAGACTAATTGTCAAGGATCAGATAACAGGAAAATATTTCTATTTGACAGTCTACTATTTTTCAATTGTTCCTCTGTTACATATCTAAGTAAACATTTGTTCCACTTATCATTTCTGAGCAAAAGACATGAATCATTTGACTAGTAAAACCACAACGACAGCTGTTGCTTATTAGAAACAGTCATCTTGTTCAAGGGCCTGCTATGGAGGAATTCTTCAGGAAACTGTTTCTTGCTTTTAGTGCTTTACAGTGCAATGAAAGCAAAGTTGCAGAAATTAGGGCATTTTTATTTCACTTATGTGATTGGCAAAACACACAGGCACACACACAGAGCAATCATTACAGCTGAGCTAGTAGCCCCCAGGAAACAGGAAAATACTCATTTAACAATACTACTAATGCTTTAATACTTATGTTCTTTGACTTAGTGACGTTTATACTGTTCTCTACAATACAGGTCAAAGAAAACTGAATTTAAGGGTCCCTTTGCAAATAGATTATAGTGCTTGGGATTTTGGTGTTCGATACAATATTTATACTAGTTATTATGCATGTACCAGAAACGTTTTTTGCCATTCATGGTTTCTCCAGGTCTCAGGAACAAATTAATTCTGGATTCATAAAATCCCTAGAAACCAGTCATCAGTAGTCACTACTGCATTACTTTCAGATAAAGCTTCTCCAGCTGGTAGTAAAAGAAAAAACAAAAAAGAATCAGTTTTAGAAGTCTGATCGGGATAGGAAAACTTAATTGCAATAAAATACTTTTTAGATTAGTGGAAACAAAATAAGGAACAAAAACTGGACCACAAGGAATTCAAGAACAAATAAGTGAAACTGAGTCAGGTTAGACGTAAAGATTGTTTCCTTTCTAGAGTGCTGGTTCAAAGGCATTATAGACCATAAGGGCCAAGATCTGATTGTTTCTGTGGCCTCTGTGAAACAAAATTGTATTGAACACACGCCTAACAGTTAAGCATTTTATCAGACAAACTCACTGGAGTGGTATACCCTGTGTGATGCCCTTATTGTCAGCTTTGAAAGGAGAAGCCAAAGACTAAATGAGCATAGAGACTGCACAGGTCCCAGCAGAGCAGAGGGGAGGAACATTAGCAGGGCAATGTAGAGATGCTACAAAGTAGTCTGCTCTGCAGTTAAACAGGAGTACTTGTGGCTTTGTGGCTGTTACTTAAATACCTTTCAAATCTCCCAAAATAATTTGCAATCAATAAAGAAGAAAGAGTTTAAAAAATACATAAAAATAGATTGTTGGATTATGACAAAAGAAAAGGAAAGCAGAACAGAAAAACAGTGGAGGAAAGTGTGGCACTGAGGAGGCAAAGCTGAGGTTTATTATAGGTTAGAAATCTGCAAAACTGTCACCAATTCAATAATAGTATTCAGTGAGGTTTCTACAGATCATATCCTGCCCTTCATTTACCCTCAACACACTCACTGATGGGAGTCAGCACTTTGCTGCAGCTGGATATTTAGAAGTCATTTGTTCTGTGTAACATGCCTGTTCTTACTAATCTTAGTCAACTAAGTAGTCCATCCTCATGTGTCATCCCACAGAAGTCAAATGTGCTATTAGCATAAGTGATGATTACTTATCTGTGTGAGGTCTTGGGAGGTTGGGTCTTTCAACATCAGTATACTTGACACGGCAGTCTTTCTATCATAATTTAATAAAATGAGGCCCAATTCAGTTCAGAGGTGCCTTGACGAATAAGCTGGACTTAAATGGTGCTTAGGCCTTTGGATCTCTGCAAACTCTGAATTTCATTGAGTGAATACTACTACTCAAAGGGGGGCTATTAAATTATAGACTCAGTTATTTAGCGTAGCTGGGAGCACAGTAACTTTGCAAGTGCTTGAGCAAGGTAATGTAAATCTGAGCACCCTCAGAAGAAAGTTCTGCTAAGGCTGCTTTCCTTGGTGAAAACAGGGACTGCAGAAATGTCATTAATAAATAGTTCAGAGAATTTGTACATGTTGATGGGTAAACATCACTCTAGAAGAATGCCATGCGTTAAAAATGGACAGTCTGAGACAATGGAGAACACCGCATTTCACAGCTGCACTGAAATGGAAGCCTTCTTTCTGGTCAGGTGGATGGAAAAAGCCAAATCCAGAAACCCTAGCAGTCAGTTAAATCCTTCTGTTTTGATGAGCTCTGAATTAGGCGCTTACTTAGCACACTGAAGCACTCTTGATGCATCTTAGTCTTGGATGATTGTGTACAGTAACGCACTTAGTGCAGTGTCTGTACAATGAATCAGTTACCCGTAATCAACTACTTGGTGCAAGAAGGAATCAATCAGTTCATTTTTATGCCACACACCTCTCCTAAGGAAGAACTCCTAATTGCTGCATTGTAAATCAGCAAACGACAACACTCATGCTAAGCACATGATTTTAAAGGATTATGTGTATTTCTAACAACTACTGTTGCCTCTCTTTTTATTTTTTTCTTGTCTTTTTGTTCTTTACCTGATTTTTGAGCAGTTGTTAGCCTTGGAGTAGCTCCGGTATTCTTTCTGAACCTTCATTCTAAGATCCTACAGCTCTCATAGAATTTAAATCTTTTGTGTGAATATTGCAGCAATTCCCTGTGACCTTTGCAACCATCTCCTTAATTCAGAGTTCTTCTGATTCCCAAAGTGTAATGAACGTATGAAAATTTTGGATCATCATTTACTACCCAACATGGATCACCTGCTCTTTGTTACATGTGATCTGCTATAGTTACAGAGTGCATGAGTATTCTTCTATGTGACTCCAAAAGGCTTTTTAAAAAGAAATGATATTTGAAAAAATCTTAATCAGTGTACAAAAAATACTGCCCAGCTGTGAGACACAGAAGGCTTGGCACAATAGATCACAAGTAATGGACACATCATAACATCAGATCCTTATTTTTGATTGCTGTATCTGTTAAAATTGGCTGTCTGTACACCTACAGCACTTCCAGCTTTCCAACCAGGTGTTTATGAAGAATTGCGTTGATTAATTAGTACAGAAATCATTTGCCAAATTATGTATATTAAAGGCCTATATATTCAGGTTAGTCCTCTAAAATCATATGTATAAAGTGCACTTCATACAATGCACCATGTGGATGTTTGGTGAAAGACTATATTCTGCATATTAAATGGCAAACAGGTCCACACTAAATTAACAACAAAGAAACTTCATTGTCAATACTAATGAAAAAGTGCTGTGATAACTTCTTTTTCTCTTTTTCAAGTTGTCTGGACAGCATAAGTTTTTCTCCTGTTATATTTAAAACCAAGTTCAGACATTTTCAGAGTTTAGATGCCTTTGCTCTCTGATGCGCTTGTATAGCCCAAGAACATGCCCAACTTTAGCTGGCTATAATCCATATGAAGTCAATAGGACATTCTCATATGAAAATTAAAAACCTTTGGAAAAAGATTGCTTAATCGGTTTGGAAAAGACTTTGAGATCTTTATATGTCCACCACTATATTTAAGATAAGCATTTTTTATCTGTTATCCACCCAAGAACCTGATTTTTCTTTATTTTCCCGTTAGCCTGGCAGTTTAGACAGTAGAACTCTTTTATTCCTCCCACTAGAGTAGGACAGAGGAATTCATTTGATTCCGGTAGGTAGTACTTATTTCATTATCATGTTACAGAAAATAAAGATTATGATTCCAAACTATTTTGCCTGCAGTCCACACAAACCATGTAAACGGTGGTATGTGGGAAAGTTGACTATATCATAAAAAATTAACTTCCTGCAAGGATTGTCTTGAATTGGCTTCAAAAGAATCTGCTGTTTGGCATCTTTCCTGTACTGAATTTCTGGAGGGTAACTGCATTATGTGCATGTATAATATGCAAAAGGAAGCATTCACTGAAGTCTGTCTTTCTGCTACCAAATGTAACTACAGCACATTGTTTGTGTCTAAAAGAGGTGCCTGAAAGCAAAACTCCAGACATGAATAAGGTTGCAGACGTATGCGTTGTAAAATAACCACTAATGGAAGGTGAAATACTCTTCTTTTTCACTTTCTGCTGAGTGACAAAGGTTGCATCTAACGATAATTTGAATATTCTGCCAACAGTTGGTAGTATTCTGCCCTTGCCAAAATAAATAAATAAATAAATAAATAAATAAATAAATAAATGTTTCCATCTCCCACAGCAAATGCCCTGTAAGTATATAGAAAACAAATTAAGAATGTGTTATTCTCAATGAAAAAAGTCTCCATGAGAGCTATAATTTTTTTTTTTTTTTACTGTACGGAATAACATAAATCAAAAGAAGCAATAGTCTACCTTGTGTTTTGACTACTTTGACCCTCTTCAACCCCTGCCAATTTTTATCTCATTTTTGTTTAACTTTGTACATCAGAGTTTAATTTTAAATCTGGTCCTGAAGACAGTGATGTATAGGGTACATCAAGTATAGCTTAAATTACCCTCTCCCCAGTGATTTGAAGTTGAGGGGAGGGTCTTACTCACAGCACGGTGGGAAAGAGAAATGGTCAGATGTTGCCCTTTGAACCTGACCACCCTCAGCTACAGAAACATTTATGCCAGAACATCATTTATTGATTTTATTATATCTTAGGATCTCTTAAAACTGTTAGTGAAGTTTGCTGTATATTAATTTCTGACACATGCATATGAAAACAGAAATATGGGTTGAGTAGAAACTATAAATATAGACAACGCTGCCCAATAAACTTACATCCTTTCGCTTACAGGTTTCTATTCCAGCTGATCATTCCTAGCAGCCTGTCTTGGAAAATAAATGTTACCCTTCTGATAAGCTCACCAATTTGAAGATTAAAGCTGCATTTGAGGATTAAAGTTTTCCTTATTTGATTATTGTTGTGTCCTGTAGCAGTGGAAGATAAATATTAATAAAATGTTAAAGTCCAATTCTGCTCACTTTACTTGTGTGAGCATTTTATACCCCGAGACTGAACAAATTATGCAGGATTTGGCCCTTAAACTCAGGGCTGATGCTCTGCTTTCTCAGTCCACTAAGAATAAGTCTCCCGTGAAATGTTACATGTACCCGGTAAACTCATGAACCCACTGCTGCCAGAGAAAACTCCCGCTGATGGGGAGCTCTGAAAACCCGCCATCCAATTACACACCACTGAGCTATGTGTTTTCTGTCAAGGAGAACAAAAACCACAAGAAGCGCTCTCCAAGAGACCATAATAGAGGGTTGGCACTGTGTCTCCTCAGAGTCGAAGTTTTGGAGTTGTGTTATCACGTGGCCTGCTGACCCTGGGAGAGCAGCGCTGACCTTGACTGACATGCAGAAGTCTATTGCTATGACTCCCCTGAGAGCACAAACCAGCTGCAAACTGCTGCAATGATTAACCCTTATGTGTTGTAGATGTAACATCAAGTCATGGTAATAAAGCTTTCACTGCATAACAGATCTCTTGCTTTGTAAATGGTTGCTCTTATCAGCTGCACTCTAGGATGTTATCCCTTTTCTGTGAAGCATGACTGCTGTGCTCTTCACTGGAAAGGCTACCAGATCTATAAAGTCTGTGATATTTATTCAATTGGTTTGGAGAATAATACAAAGAATATGCTTTGTTTAAACTGAAAATGCAGTGTGTGAAAACAAAACCAAAAAGAAACATTAAATACTCATGCATATGAAACAATATATTAATTAAAATCCAGAACGCCTGTAGCAGATTTGAATCTGGGAGTACCAGATTTGCTGTAACAGACAACTGTATTGTTCCACTGAGACTGGGCTCTTGTTTGTGGAAGTAATTTATACCCAACATTTAGTAAAAACACAAACTCTTCAAGTCTGTGAGGTACCTGGACTATTACAGAGTTTTGCTTTTTGGCTGGAAACAGAATGCTTGTAGCAATCAGCACACACCTCCCCAAAACATAAGCAGTGTAAGTATTATTTTGTTGTGCACTTCAAATATCAGACCTAATCCTATTTGCATAAGAGCCAATGGGAGATTTGAGCATGTACCAGTGTATAATCCAAACTACAGGCTGTGAATAGGGCCCTGGCTCCCTCACAAATGTGGTGCCTTTTATCTCAGCACGCTTCCTACTCTTCAGCCTTTCCCTTGCCGAATCTATGGCCACATCACAGCTGTGAAAGTAAAGGTGAGGGGGGTTGGAACTAGATGATCTTAAGGTCCTTCCCAACCCTAACTATTCTATGATTCTATGATACAATCTGCTTTAGTCTTCAAAGAGCCAGAAACAGTATCTCTGGAGATGAAAGCTCCTTTCTATTGCAAGGACCATGAGGACGGTGAGGCACTGGCACCACTTGCCCAGAGAAGCTGTGGCTGCCCCATCCCTGGCAGTGTACAAGGCCAGGCTGGATAGGGCTTGGAGCAACCTTGTCTAGTGGAAGGTGTCCCCGCCCATGGCAGGGGGCTGGAACTGGATGAGCTTTAAGGACCCTTCCAAACCAAACCATTCTATGATGACTGTCGCTGCCCACAGTTACTGTTTCAGAGGAGCTTTCCAATGTCCCACCAGCCAAGCAGAGTGAAAAGGATTTGTTCAATGTATCCACTGATGGAAGCAGCAGCTGTCTGTATTTTAGGGGCACAGGACTGCCAGTCCTCAAGGTTGCTCCTGTCTCTGCAGCTCAGAGGCTGGGCAGACCATGAGCATCACAATGCTCCACCCACAGCTCCCAGGCATGGCTTATAGGTTTTATACACAACCTTTTTCAAAGGATAAAACTAGCATCTATGTTCGGGAATTAAGGAGGAAAAAAAATAATCCCTTTGGTACAAACAATGGAAAAGTAAATTCAGTTTAAGGAAACAAAATATTATTACCCTAAAAAAACCCTGAGGTGTTATGAGTTTTGGTAGGGGTGTTCACATATTGTAAACTGTGTCTATGAAAGGCCTTGTACTGTTTGAGAGTGTAGTATACTAACATCACCTGCTAAGTGCAGGTTGAGACAAAGCATGTGGGAAAACACTTTCAGCTCAGGAGTGACAACTAGGAGGGAGGCTACAGGGAAGATGGGTTTCCCTGCAAGATACCCTGGTGTTCAGAGGGAGCAGGTTAATGCTTTTTGATAAGAGATAGATTAACACCACTCTGTGGTCCCTGACTTATCCCTTTCTCCACCTCTTTTACTCACATTACTTTGGCTTGCCCTTGGCACAATGGAGGCAGATCTGCATGGGCTGCGTGAGGTGTTTATTCCACACCAAGGAAGAAGCTGCTCTGGACAAATGATGCTTTGCTGTTTGGTATCTGGATTCAGCTGCTGGAAAACCTCTGCAGATAGTTTTATTGCATAAGTGAGGCTAGTAATGTTGGTCTGCCCTCATTAGCACAGGGAGCACTTTTTACAGGGACTGAAGATGAGTTTATGCCTCTTTCCTTCTTCATAGACACATAAGAGTCATTATTTTAACACCAGCAGCTGTAGGTTAAACAATAATAAGATACTACCAAAAGCGCTGCTACAGGAAATGTAGAAGGAAAGACAGTGACAAAACAGGTAACAGCTCCAAACCAGGCAGAAACAGGGAGAGGCACGGACTTCGCCAGTTCCCATTTACTTTATCAGTTTCTGCAGCTCCTGTTTTTCTCTGAATAGCTGCTGTGGTCTACCATGTGGAGACTATAACCCTCTGAAGTGAGCAGAAGTTGCCCATTCCTCTTTAGGAGGATAGGAAGAGTGTTTAATGATGGCATCTTGTCTCTTGACTGGCTCCTGCAGGTGTGTGGCTGGTGGGGAAAAGAAACAGGCAGCAACAGCAGCAATGGGCTCCAGCTACTGTGGAGGGCCCCATGTGCCCTTCCATGTTTCATCCCTCCTCTGGCTGTCAATCTGATTTCCAAGGCACTGCTGCCCTGATATTTTGTTACTCAGAGGGGAGAAAGAAGCAAGAAGCTTACTGGAGATTGTTGTGCTCTCTTGTGGGGTTTCTGTGCGAAGGGGGTATCTCCTCTATTAGCTCCCATTAATATCAAACCTCTACTATTAATAGGATTTGCATATGGAAAGGGAGAGGGTTGACCTTTACATGCATTAAGTAAAGGAAATTTTAAGAAATAATTTTAGTTAAAAGCATTAGCGTGATGAAAAATACAAGAACAAATACATAGACATCAGTATCTGGGCTTTCGTTAACACTAACGAGCAAATTATTGCAGGGAAAAATTTGCACCATTGGAATACATATTCCATCCTCCATACTGATCTATGTTGTGATGCGGGGTTATCATTGCATGGCTCCTCTTTCAGAATATATTTTCTTCTTACAAAATAACCTCTTTTTAACTCCCATTGGGGACCTTCTTATAAATAAGGAACTGGCCCTCAAGGGACTGGCCTGGCTAGAAAAGTATGTCATTAGATAATAAGGGGAGAAAAAGGCACATTAGAATATTATGCAATACAATTAGTTTTCATTATTGGTTTTTAGTTTGGTTTGGTTTTTTTTTTTTTTTTTTTGGTCCTTGTTGGATTTTTTTTTTTTAATCCTAAAAAAAAAAAAAAAAAAAAATAAAATGTATAGCCAAGTTTTAATTAAATATATTGTCTGGATGTTTGAATTGTGTAAGAGCTGGAAAATCCTGTTGTGTTTTAGAGGGATTAATGGCATCAATTTAAGGTTCTAATCTCCAGTACATAGTCAGGTACCACCACTCTTCTTGCAATGCTGTGCATAAGCGATGCCTGCCTGTGACACTGGGCCACAAGCTGCCCCTCAGAGTGGTGAGCTCGGCCCAGGGGTGGCTGTGACTCTAACTATCCCCCAACCTTCCACATGGGAACAACCTGGGTTCTTCACTCTGAAACTGACTAAATTCACAGATACAAAATATCATTGCTCCTAATAATAAATATTGATTTACCTGTGCTGAAAAGCATCTGCCTCAATCACAGTGAGCAGTCTAAAATATAATCAGCTTAGTAACACTCATACCACCATGTTGCTTTTGAGGCTGATTCTTGAGACACCCATGCCCAATAGTCTCTGGATCTCTGGCATCGTTCTCCTCTTCGATCTTAACCTATCCATGCACCAGCTTTCTGATGCAATGCTTTGCAAAGTACTCCGAGATGCTCAGATCAAACTTGCTGCCGGTTCAAGGTTGTATTAACCAGTATTTTATGCTGTTTGTTATGCAGCTCAGTCTATAAATTCAGCTATTTATGCTGCTTCTGTTCCACCTCTGGCCCTGCAAGTGGGAAGAGGTAAAACTGTTCAGGTTATCCTTCTCAGAGCTTAGCTAATGTCATCTGCTGAATACAGCTGTAAACATCTGAAGTTGGTGAAACTAAATAAAGCGCGAGCATCCTTTGGTCTGTAGCTCTTTGCCTTTAAAACAGTTAGTCACGGTAACCTTAACAATTATTAAGAAAAGAATCCTCTTAAAAGAATTTAGTGTTAGGATGGAGGTCTGTCTGGTATTAGAACAATTATGGAGGAGATGCATCCACTCCGAACAAAGTGACCTTTTCATCAAGCTACAAAACATTAAAGGTTAAAGAATGTTTGAAAGGAAGTTAATACTTTTAAAACACTGGGGGGGGGGGGGGGTTGGGGGGTGGGGTGGGGTGGGGAAATGCCATTCTTTCAAGACCTGGCCAAAATCAGTGAGAAACTAAGATGACTGTTTAGGCACATCCAGTCATTATTTAAGGAAGTCTTATTAGAGAAGGATGTAAGGTATTTTACATCGTCTGGTTTGTTTTAAAATTAGAAGCGCTTTTTCAGAGAGAAATGAGATTTGATAAGAGTAAATACCCTGCGTAAGAAATCTGCTCTAAAGCTGATTAATTGCTGTTTTAAAGTCGCATTTCTTTCTCTCCATTGTATAGGAATGACATGAGAACAAAGGGAAGGAATCAGGGATGATGTCAGGTTTTCTTTACTTTTCACCTGCCCTGGATGGCGCAAACTCCGGGTCGGTACTACCGATAGCGGGCAGAGCCGCCGCTCCCACCTCGGCGCTTCCTCTCGCAGGCCGGCACCGGGAGCAGGGACCTGAGCGCGGAGCGGAGCGCAGCTCCGCGGAGGGCTGCGAGGGGCCTGCCTGCAGCGTTCCCAGGGCGCTGCGTACAACGGCGGATTCTTATTCATATTCGCACTCCTCTTCCTCTCTCGAAGAAGGGGTGAGGATGCTGAGTGCCTTCGTCGTGTGAGGAGCCCTGCGCGGAGGGAGAGGGAGCGCAGTTCCAACTCAGGCACATGTTGTGCGGCATCCGGGTGCTGTGCTCTCAGATATAGTAAATTTAATAAAACCCTTCTAAACAGTAGTTGCTGGGGAGCGACAACTGACGACCCGGCAACCCCTCTGTAAGTCTGGTTTTCAAATGCCCGTGTGCCCCGCCGTGGCCTTACCGGCCTGCTCAGCTTTACCCGCATGTCACGGGACTTCGGGGGCAGCCGGTTGTCACCCCCGCCCCGGTGCGCGTCCCTTCGGGGCTCTTTGTGGGGCCGTCTGTAGCGTTTCTTCACTCAGTGGATGAGTAACCAGGCGGTGTGGCTGGGAGTAAAGCGAGTGGAGATGCGTCTCTGGCAGACAGGTAACTGTTTGAGGAGAAACTTTCATATCCTAATGCAAGCACTATATACAAATCACTTAAAAACTCGCCTGGTAAATAGCTTTCTGTGGGAAGAAAGAAAGATTTCGCTCCGGGTTAGACTTTATCAACTTCCCACTTCATCTGTTTTTCCCTTTTAAGCATATCTGTGCACAACAAAATCTTTATTGCGTTAAATCACAGGCGGTCAACAAAGGAACAGCAGCGTGAGCTGTGCAATCAAAACTTTCAGGTGTTGCGAGAAATAAGAGAGGAATCCCTGCTCTTTTCCCAGGTGCTCCCCCGCGCCGTTCAGATTAGCCTAAGACCTCTGCCAGCCTGCCCCACAGCCCGCAGCTAGTAAAACCTTGCGTGGGTAAAACTTGCTAATCCCCGTCTGCTAGCACAGTAGATTTGGTGTCATATGTGGTGGAGTTCCAGGCTCTGTAACTATTTTTCATGAAAGATTTTCCTACTGCCCGAGTGAATACATGACGCTACAGAAGCTCTGGTACCGCGTATTTCCTGCAAAGCAGTGTCCGGTTGTTTCTTCCGAGACCCAAAGCCCTTTCAAGGGGCGGGGTGGGGAGAAAGAAAGTGATAACGTAGCGGGACGGAATCGTGATGATGGATGTTATTTTCGCACGCGTCACCTCCAGAAAGAGTGCCAAGTGCTGGGGCAGGGGCTGGCCGGGCCGAGCGCGACTCGCCGCCCCCGAGGAAACCCGGTCCCCCTCCCCCGGGAGGGGAGACGGCGGGGCCCGGCTGTCTGGGGGGAGCAGCGGCAGCAGCAGCAGCATCACTCCCCCTTCTCCCCACCCGGTGCGGCCGCGGCCGGGACCCGCTCTCGCCGCTCAAGTTTAATTCGCGAACCTGCTGTCGGGCGGAGGCTGCTCCCACGCGGCGTGGGATGAGGCCCCGCGGGAAGGGGCCGACGCCACGGGGATGGGCTGGCGGAGCGCCCGCTGCGAGCACCAGCACCACCCGGCGGGCCCCTCCCGGCTTCCGCGGAGGGCAGCGGAGCAGCTGCGGCCGCACGGACCGAGCCGCTGTGGGTGTTTCCTGCGGGTTCCTTAGCCAAAGTGCCCCCTCCCCCAGTGTCTGTTTATTTTATTGGGAGGGGGGATATTTCTGCTATCTGGGGTTAGGTGGGGAATCACTTTGAACTCCAGACGGAAGCCAATTGGTCAGGGCACGATTACCTACAGCTTAAAGGGAATGCTTCCCAATATCAAGCCGCAGTGCGTGCTTACCCTTCCCTCTCTGCCTTTTCCCTGGGCTCTTTCCGAAACGCCTGGTCCTGCTCACTCGGACACAGCTTTTCCAGTGCTGGCTTTCTGGAGCTTATTCCATGTCAGAATTGTGAAAGTCCTCTGGACAATTTACAGACAAAACATCTGGTTCGTTAAAGCAAAGCTACTGGACTAAGACAAACAAACTTTGCTGCTGTGTAAATTCACTTACCCAAACAATTTACATTGAAGCGAAGATTTTAGCCCGAAGAAAAACTTTTATTCATTTGTATTCAGGAGGTTTGGGAATTCGTATGCATTTTAAAATAATTTTGCTCTAATACGGTAATGTAGATATTACAAAATGTCCTTGTTCCCCTCTCAGATTCTTATCGCTGTTATAATGGTTATTGACAACGCTTTGTATTTACAAAAGCTGGGTAGCATCGTTTTCCGTCGTGGGCAGCGGTGTTTTTAAACAAACTTGTCAGATACGTGTTCATCCAGCCCAGCCTTAAGGAAAACTGCTTCCTGCGTCTTTGTTCTTCGCCGGGAGAAACCGAAGCACTTTTCGTTCCGTTTAAGGAGTGCGGGCGGGAGGGCTGGGGCAGAGCTCGGGTTGGGCAGGTCTGACCCCCGAAAAGGAATCCCCCGGGGTGAGCAGAGGAGGCCCTGAGAGTGGGTACCCACGGCCCGGAGAGCCCGGGACACGCTTCTCCCGTCCCTGTCCACAGCGAGCGAGTGGCGAAACACCAGCACGCTGGTGGGGAGAGAACAAGGTCAAAGACGAAACACGCTGGTTTCTAAGAGGCAGCTGATCCAAATTTAACAAACTTCCTCACTGGCCCTCCCCAGCTATCCCCACAGCATAGTTATTCCCCTAGCTATCTCCATACTTATCCCCATAGTTATCCCCGTAGCTACCTCCACAGTTATTCCGATAGTTATCCCCATACTTATTCCGCTAGTTATTCCCATAGCTATCCCCTCAGTTATCCCCACAACTAACGGTTAATCCCCGCGTTCCTTTCGGCAGCTCAGCCCGCTTGGACCTGGGTGCCTGGGGGAATGTTTTTTGGGAACCTGCTGGAGTTTTCACGTGGGGGGTGAAATGAACAGTGAAAACGTACCACAAGGAAGGGTACTGCGCGGTGCACACCGTGGAGATATAAACCATTCTTAGCTGATGGGAAGTTCAGGAGTGGTGGTTATCTCATTATGGGACTTATAAATAATTGGGACCTTGGTTTAAAACTGCCGGGAAGAGCGAGCTTAGAGCTGATCCTTATGTGCTGAGTCTTTGTAGTTGGAGTCTGTACAGCCATCGATTTTATGTATTATGTTTGTAAATGTTACCCTTCATAAAATTACGGGTTTTGGCTCTCTGGAATAGACTGTGCCCCCCAAAGACGCTGATGCACACGCAGGAATCTGCATTTCCCTCTATAACTCGTCTGATAGAAAGTTCAATAGATATTTTTTTCCCCTCCCCTAAAAACATGAGTAGAGTTACCAACCCAATTATTCCACAACTTCCTGAGCGTTTTGGCACTGGGAGTTGTGAATGTGTGTGTGCAGTGCATGTGCTCGAGTGCGTGTATGCCTGCTGCCTCCCTCCCTCACGCTTACACGAGAGTTATTATTTCTAACTGAACTGCCTGAGTTCTTCCTATTGCTGTTTAGGGAAAGTTTAACTTCTGTTTCCCCTCTAGACCCAAGCTGGTGCACTGCCACACGCCCATCACCGTGCCTGCGGCCCGCGCGGTGCTGGGCAGCCCCGCGGGGCTATCCGCAGTGTTTGGGCAAGTGACACCGGTCTGCGTTGCTGGGGTTGCCGGGGTCTGCACTCCTGCGGGAGGGCGAGCTCTGCGAGGAAGGCTGCTGAAGCACACACGACACTACACCCCCGTACACGGCGGTGCGTGGAGCAGCGAGAGGGGCCAGGTCGGGCCGGCGGAGGGGGTGCGCACCCGCAGAGCCCCTGGCCGGGGCATCCCGCGGACTGCGTGCGATGCAAAGCTGGGGGAAGGTGAGCAGATTTAAGGAGAGAGACAAGGAGCGGAGGGGGGAGGAAAAAAGTTCTCGCAACTTCTCCCCCTTTCCCAAATTAGTTATTGGCCGCTGCAGCCGACTAGTGAAGGCTCAGCGATTCCTGCTGCGGGGAGTACTCCCGCACGTTTAAGAGTTGCTTTTACAGGGCTGAAATGGCTGAGGACGCCTCATCACTTCCACGGTGCTTGTGGTCTCCGGGGCATTTCACCGGAGCCAGTGCCCACGGGTGCTCGTGTTCCCACCAGCGTCTCCCAAAGTTTAGTTCAGCCTCTCCGGCTCGGGAGCTTGGAGGAACCCTCCATGCTGCGCGCTCAATAGCCCCCCAGCCCCGGGGCTCCCCGATCCTCCGGGCTCCGTCTGCTTGACGCGGTCCCGGGCAGCCGGCAGTGGCCCCAGCCGCATCCTTCGGGGGGTTGTGGTGGGGCGTGAATTATTGAGGTTTTCTACTTCCTAATTCCTACTTAAAGAGGAAGAGGGGGTGGGGAGGAAGAAGTTATTAATCGCAGCCGAGCTCTCTCCGTTTCCCGAGGCTGTGGAACATTTGTAAACACTTATGCTGCGGCTGGTCCCATCCTTCCCGGTGAAGTTGTTGAGCATGTCTGTTATTTGTACCGAACCCCCGGTCTGCGTTGTGTCTGATGTGTTGTCGCTGCAATGTGCAGCCCCGGGTGACACTGATGGATGCGCCAATGGTGAGACGGACAGATGTTAGGGCGGATCTAACGGCATGAGGCGGCGAGCGGGGCTGCCCGGGGCTGCCCGCGCCCCGTCCTGCGGCACCCACCCACCCGCTTACACACACACTTACACACAGAGGGGCTTTGGGGAGGGGGGGACGTCTCGGTGCCGTCTCTAAAGTAGATCTGATGGCTCCTTCCCTGAGCAGATACTGTAAGTGTGAGGAGCAACCAGCGAGTATCAAATGAGATGGAGCTGGGCGAATTTGGCCGCTGAACCGCAGTTGACAACTCACCGTTTCCTTGTTTGCAAGAAACGTTTCGTTTCCCCCCAACATAGCAATTTCCCGGGGACTTCAGGCAACTGCGATTTTTATTTTTTTTTTTTTTTAATCCTAAAGATCATCTTAAAAAAAAAAAAAAAGAAATCAACTCATAAAAATAATAATAATAATTAAAAAAAAAAAATCCCAATCGTCCTCCACCCTTCATGTAAAGTGTTTGAATTCCCTGCCACTTGGAGAGGAAAGCGGGAGCAGAGAGCGGCGCGGCGGCTTTATAAGATGCGAAGACGCAACAACAACATCTGCACTTAGTCAGGTATTTGGAATTATCCCAAACCCCGAAGAATGGGGGCGAGCGGAGACTTTTTTTTTTTTTTTTGATCTTACCGTAAAAGTGAGATCATCCTTTTTGTTTTATTCCTCCCCGTGAACTTAAAAAAAAAAAACCACCAAAAAACCCAAACCCAAACCCCCAAAACAGAAAGAAAGGGAAAAGAAAGGAAAAAAAATAGCTACTTTTTGTTGTTGGTTTCCGCCCCCCCAGCCCCCCTCCCCGTCCAGGCGGCCTCCGGCAGCGGACGCGGGTGCGGAGCGCAGCGGAACGGCCGCAGCCGCGGGAGGCGGGAAGCCGGCCCGGACTCCCCCCTGCGTCCCCCCCCCCACCGCCCCGGCCCTCCCCGCTAGTGCGCGGCCCCGCCGCCCAGGGATGCACAATCAAACCCGCAGCACATCGATCCGCCGCCGCTCGCTGGGCTGAGTTGGGCTGAGCGCGGCGGCTCCGCCGGTGAACTTGGACCAAAAAAATAGCCAAAACCGCCCCAAAATCAAAAGAAAAAAAAAAAAAGCCCTAAAAGAGGGAAAAGTGATCTCCCGAAGAGCGGGGCGCTGCCCGCTCCCCGGCCGGCCGCCGGCACCGCGGGGCAGAGCGCAGCGCCTCAGCCGGCGGAGACGCCGCCGTTACCGGTCCCGGCCGGAGCGGCTCCAGCCGACGCTCCGCCCGCAGGCGCGCAGCGGAGCCCGGGCGGCCGCGGCGCCAGCCAGGTGGGAGCCGAAGGGCTGGATGTGTGCCGGCGAGCGGCCGGCTGCCCGGCGCGCCGGTGAGTGGGGCCGGGGCGGGCGGCGGCGTGAGGTGCGGGGTGAGGCGGGGACCCGGGCCGCTACCGCTGTCACCCCATGGGGGGGGCCGGGCTCCGCGGGGACGGGGCTCAAGCTCCGGGGACGGGGTCCGGGCCCGTCTCACCGTGGCAAGGTGGGGGGGCAGAGGCTTCGGGGAGGGAGGGTCCCGTGCCCCGGCGTGGCGGCAGGCGATGGCTCAGTGGGAGCTCCGGCGGGGAATGGGTGTGCGCGGGTGCGGAAAGGGCAGGGCTGCCGGTTGGGAGCGGAGCGGGCTGTGCTGCCGTGCTGTGCCGTGCCCGGGGGTCCGGCGGGCAGAGCCCCTCCGCCGCCGCGGGCTGCTGAGGAAAGCAGCGGCGGGCGAAGTTGGGCGGCGGAGGGGGTGCGGCGGTGGGGGGTGGGGGGGGGCACCCCTGTGCCGCCGCCCGCCCCGGGCGGGCGCTTCCCCGCCGCCGTGGCCGGGCCGGTGGCGGGCGGTCCGGCGGCGCGATGCGCAAAGAG
>NC_044302.2:13432060-13459560 GCF_004027225.2 Strigops habroptila
GCATACATACCCCAAAACTAAATGTAGCGATAAAGTAGACTACCTATAAAGGTACTTGCAGTGTCAGCCCTTGGTGCGTTATTTGCCTCCAAACCTGCCACATATTTCTCCGTTGGGCAGAGATTCTTCCTAGCAGCAAGCTGACAACATGATTAGTTATGGCTGTCCTCTGCTTTTTTTTTTTTTCCTTTTTTTATTTTCTTTTCGGCAAAGTGTGAGGAACAATGCAAAAAAAAGGGGCATAAATATAAAAAGGCCTGATAGATTCCCCTGAATATCTGCCTGGAAAACAGAATTTTCCAGAATCAGCTGCCATTTCTCCCATTAGCTTGACAGCTGTCAATTAGGGCTTCAGTGCTCTCCTGGGCCTCAGTTTATTGCGTGTGGTTGATGTTGTCATTTTGTTCTCGGTTTTGCCTTGAGCACTATCATGAGCAGGAGTGAAATAGTCAATAACTGATGTATCAGCAGTTATTTCTTAAATTGGCTTACAAGTCTGCATTTTTCCTCTTTTTACTAAAGATTGTTTTGTAAAGTGATTAGAATGAATTGTGACTGCTGCAGGGTTCTGGGAGATGCAGTGAAGCCAGGGTGAGTTAGCAGGATTAGAGGGGGTCCTTTTTGTCAGCCCTGTTTCCAGGATTAGGGGAAACTACATAGAAAAGATCACCTTCAGGGGGAAGTGTGGGGTATGTTTTTAAGTGTGCTATGTGCACGCTTAGGTAGAAACATATGGTGTTACAGAGAGAATGAAAAGAAATCATTTGCCAGGACGTAAAGTAACCTTACGTGTTATCTTTCTGCACAAACCTTGGCACTGCTGGTTTCATGGTGTAATAATCCATATTTTAAAGCGATGTCATGACCGTCTCCTAGCAAATCCAAATGCAGATTGTCAAATTTTAATGCAGCCCTATTTACAAGGTGCTGCTAGTAGATCAAGTATAAAGATGCCTGAAGTGTTGCATTGTCAAGTAAGAGTGTATGTGTATGTATGGTGATGATACAACACCAAAAATAACGTAGTTGCAGAACGATTCTGTGTTATCTATGAAATACTTCAGCATCATTTACTAAACAATCTACCTCAGGTGTTTTGAGTCTGATTTTTTTTTTTCTTCTATGTGTGTTGGTTGTTTTTTGGTTTTGATTGGGGTCTTTTTTTGTTTGTTTTTTTGTTGTTTTTTTCTTTTTTTTTAATATAGTTATGCCCAAATTGTGGTTTATCAGCCTTAAGTTAAAAACAAAAGGTGAATACAATATATTGTATTTGGTAACAATGATATGGACTGGTACATCCAGACAGATAATATGCAGTTGTAATTAGACTGAATAGACAGGCATTCATTTTTAAATTCTTTGACACATGCATAAAATAGTCATATAATAAGATAAGATGACAATTTTATGTTAGGTTGATAAAGTGTCCCGATACATGCATTTAAATGTCTGTAAGCCTTTTTTTATCCAGACAGATTAATTCTAGTTTCCAGCATTTGCAGTTAGACATTAAATTAATTTTAAAAATACCACTAAACAATGGATGTGTTGCCTTTTTTTTTTTTTTTTTTGCGTGCATGTGTGTCATTACCTAAAGCAGGAGGATTGGAAAAATTTATGCAATTGATTTTTCTTGATTTCAACATTAAAAAAAAAAAAATCCAAAACAGCATGAAAATTGGCTCAAAGGATTTAAAGCATAGACCACGAGAAGCTGTATTGTAGTTTTCTGAAGTATAATAATGCAGACTAGAACATTGCCAGAGCTTGAAATTTTGTTACCATTTTCATCAAAAGAACTGCAAGAGTTGAAATAAGTAGAGCTTAATTTCAGAGGCTGCAAGGTTCACCCAACTGCATTTTACTGATTTTTGTACCTGAAAGGTATTTTGGCCATGTCAATAGAGAGCCAAGCTGCAGGATTTAAACACTTCTCATTGCAAGCATCAACTTTAAGATATTTCTTGGAAAATGCTCAAAGGGTTTTTTCCCTGAGGGCGGAGGGAGAGTGGGGAAGGAGTTACCAGAAGGTCATAAAATACCTGAAAGCTCTTTGCCAATGCCATTACCTGGCTTGTTCGGGCAGTAAAGGTGTGACCCTTCAAGAGTAATCTAAGTTCGTATTTTAGACTTAATTATAAATTATTAATTAATTCTGTCAGGACACATGTTATTAATTATGACTCTCTTTTCTTCATTCAGAACAGCTGTTGGGAATCACGTAAGTTCACTTATTTGTTGGTGTGGGAGTTTTCCAATGAAGAGCTCTCCATTCCTAGCCTGCCCTACCTTTATCTCCCATCCTCTTCGTACTGGGGAAGATAAACTTGACATCGCTTTGAATAAATACAAGTTTTGAAGTGGTTCATTGCGCTCGCAACGAGCAAACGTTTTGATGGAGGTGGTTTTTAGGTCCTGTCCATAAATAATTCTTGGTTTAGCAAGGCTGTATGGTGGTGGGGAGGTCAGAAGGGCACCGGCCAAGCGTTGGCAAGGGTGAAGCAAAGCAGTTTCCATGCCCTTCTGCCAAACTCCTGCCAAACTTCCCACATCAGCATAGAGGAGAGAGCTCCTTTATGGTTCGTTTGGAATTATTCAAATTCATTTACTTTTGATATTTCCATCATTAAATTGAGCCCTCTGTTTCAGTTTCTTATGTGTTCTTTGCAGAATGCATGTTGCATAAAATAGGCAATTTTTAATGAGCAATTTAATGTAAATGGGTTCTGAATTTAAATTAATATTAATGAAGTTTTGAGTGAATTTATTTTGTATACGTAAAGGCTTGTAACTCTTTCACCCATACACTCTTGTCTTTATGTACTAACACGTTGGTTAGGTGAATTGGCAAGTTTCCATATCTTGTGATTAAAAAACTTTGATGGATTTTACATGAATATTTGGGCTAGTGCAGCTCTATGCAGGTTAATATCTCTATTAAAAATGTACCTGCCTTTATATTCAGATATTTGTAGATAACATTGCCCTGTGTTACTCCACCGTTTCTATATATTTCTTTCTACTTTGGTTTCGCCTTTATGCTTAGAAGAGAAATTATTCTGACAATAGTCGCCACAGTCAAGATGTTTTCTTTCTTTGGCTTACCTCTAATGCATTATGTATTTAGGAATGATGGGATGTTCTATAATTAATTCTGTTAGATGTAATTGCTATAATCACTTTGATGCTACACATAATAAAAGTAATATGGTAAGCATGCAAAAAAATATAAACACCTTATTGTTACACTTTATGTAAAATTCCTTTAAAAATCTTGTTTAGAGCGGAACCTCTGCTTCCATATTTTGTCCGAGCTAACATTTATTTGAAAGTACGTTAGTTAGCAAATGAATGAATTTTAGATATTGAAAAGATTTTGACTGGCAGGTTGTCTTCTGCGTGCACGAGCATATCTCTGACTCTGTGCGCTATTAGAGATGTAATTCATTAAGAAGCCTATCTTCAGTGATCCTACAAGGGAGACGTAAATATCACCATATATCCTATGAAATAAGAGACGAATTTGTACATTGTATTAAAATCCAGTACATAGGAAATAGCGGAGGAATAGAGTTGTACAGCGGAAAGCTTCTCTGTAGCGCAAAATTATGGGAAATATAAAATGTATGAAGGGTAGCGTGTAACTGGAGAGGGAGTTCATCAGGCATATTTCCAAGTCGGAAAAAGACTATAGAAGGTGATTCCCCCCTTTTCTCTCTCTTTTTTCTTTTCTTTTTTTAACAAGTAGCTTTGAGTTATTATTTGCAAACACAGTTTTTCATAGAGAGGAAATGAAAAAAATACGTGCAATGGGTTAAGCTATGTAGGTGATGTCCTTGATTCTGTGACGAAAAATGTTAATATGGCCATAGTTTTTAATTAGTTGCACACCATACTTAATGCTGCAAAGGTCACTTGGTTTTATAGTCCAGCTTCGTCTGTGAATTTGTGTGTTTCCCCCTCAAATTTATATTTCACTCTCCCATATTTTCTAAGCAATTGAGTGTGCAAGTTGTGGTTAAAATGCAAACTAGAAATAAGATTGGAAAAACATGGTCAGTGTGGACAAAGAAGAGCGTTTTTTTGTAGGTTAAGGTTTTTTTAGTTTGGGGTTTGTTGTTGGTTTTTTTTTTTGGCTAGTGTTATTTTCAAATAATGCACAGGCTTTGCATGGAGAGCAGAAGTATTACGTTTAACTTCTGTAAGCTGAACAAACAAACCCCGACCAACCTCTTGCTGAATTGTTCTGGGGAAGAACAGAACAGGGTGCTGCTGTTGCTGAAGATCTCTGGGCCTGGGCTCGGTGCTGGCAGTCCTTTTCCTGCTAGGTCAAGCCTGTTGCTGGAGGGCCAGATCTCAGCAGGGGCCTCCGAGAGGCTTGGCGAGGCCGCTTAAGACTGGCAGCCATCAGTCATCCATCTGTGACACAGAGTCTGTTTTTGATGGCAGGGATGATAAAAGGCCTGGGAACTGTATAGGCCCTTGTAATCAGGGCCAGTGCTGACATCCTTCTCAACTTTGACAGCTTCTTCCTTTTCTCTCTTCACCGCCAAGACTGTCTCAACTGGGTTTTTTTTTCCCCTCTCTCTTGTTTCATGTACTTGATCAGTCTCAGATGCTGGGAATTATTTTTTCCTGAAGGGAGGGGGAGTGTTTCTTTTGGTTTGTGGGTTGGGCAGGTGTGAGAGGAAGTCTGGTTTTTTTTTTTTTCCAGTTTTTTTTTTTTTTTTTGGTACTGTAGGCCTGTTGCTAATTAATGTTCCTCCATAAGATTCTGTCGGAGTTGAGTAATGTTTTTGATCTTTATGCCTGATAACTGCATACTTAATGAGATTTCAAAGCTGTGAGTGCAGCTCCCTACAATTATTGACAGATGCCTTTTCTTTGCCATTGGGTTCAGCTTCATAAATCCTCCTGCAGTAATGAGGTTCAGAAGTGCCACCCTGCCAGTGAGCTAATGAAAGAGGGGGGAGGGAGGGAACAGCTCATGCCTGCCTGACACATTTTTTTCCTTTAAAATTTACTATGCAGATGTCAAGCTGTGGGACGATTACTTCAAACATGCTAATTTTTATCTTGGTTTTGTGTCAAGCCTGCATGCCATTTCTCCCCCCCCAATAATAAATAAAAATAGAAACCTCAACCTATTTAAATTTTATCGTGGATCATAACTATTGAAGACTTTGATATATGTGTGTTCTTTTTCAGTTTCCAGTCAGTGGAGCAGTTTTTTGAAATCCAAAGGACAGAGAAAGGATACAAAAAAAAAAATAAAAAAAATGGGAGGGTGAGCTGCGTCGGCTGCCCGTCAGCCTGCCCTAACCATGCACTTGAAACATCGGAGATTTCATTTTAGAGTTCTGAAACTAAATCCTGGTGGAGAATAGCCACACCATGCCAAACAGTTGATTTCCTTTTCAGCAGAGCCATACATCACTGACCCACCCTTCCCTCCCGACAGAATGACATGTGTCATTTATCACACGGGCCCTGCCAGGCAGCACGGGGGAGCTCGGGGGGGGCTCCCTTTCCAGCCCTGCTGCCTTTTCCCCTCAGCACAGCCCGGCTATGGCAAGGCGCCCGTTGGGGAGAGGGACGGCTGGGACGTGGAGCGGGAGAGCGCCTGTGCTGGGGGGGACTGGCAGAGTGACTGAAGAGGTTGTGTTCCTTTGTATTATCTGCTAAGTTGCCTTGTTCAACCCCCTGAAGATTTCCCCCTCCTATTTTCTTCCTCACTCTCTTTTTATTTTCCTTTATTTTTATTGTTTTCCCTATTTTTTTTAACTTTCGGACAAACTGGCTGACACGTATCATTCAAGCAGCACCAGCTTGCTGGGGGTTGTGTAAATGAATCTGGGAGCTCTTGGTTTCAAACGTGCATTATTGAAGATGGATGTTCCTTAAAAAAAGATTGATGATGGATATCAGGCTTATAGTGCCATTTATCATTTTGAATATTATTTAGACTTGCCGTGTAAAGCTGTAACTTGAGAGTTGGATGAGCTGGGACAGAATGGAGGCCTCAGCGTGCATGTTGTGATTGATGGCTTTGCTTTCTCATTGTTTGTTACCAGATACTAGCTGGTCATTACAGGAGTGCCTTACAATTGTTGTAGGGGCTGGGTTTCCGTGTGTGTATGTGTTTGTACAGTGGAGAGAGGGATGGGCAGAGACAGAGTTAAGATTTTAGTGAGAGCATTTCAATAATTGTAAAGGATGTAGACAGAGCTATGACCCGTGCAAGGATACAGGCAATCTTTTGCCTGAATACAGTACGTAACACTAAAACATAAGCAGGACTGTGGCTGTTCCAGTGCAGTGTTGTCAGGCATTGCCAGTTCCAGTATAAAAATGGGCTTGTGAACAGATTAACACACTCCAGCTTCCTTTTGCTGCTGGCTGCATTTTGGTCCCGTTAAGGGAAAGTAAACAAAGTTCTAGAAGATAATTATTTGAGCATTTACATTTTTCTTTTCCATTTCACCCTCTTCACCCAGTATTGAGAATCTTTGAGTCTTAGTGTTGGCTCCTAGCTGTCCAGGATGCTCCTGCAGGTGAATAGCCTGTCCATATAGTGCTGAGGGCAGTCCCTTCTCTTTCTTGGAGCACTTTTGTTGGAACCAGGACACCCCCACCTGCTGGAAGAATTAAGGAAGCAGTTTTTTATAGGCAGCTGGGTCTTGTGAAGTGCAAGCAGCAGCTATCGGGAGATAGACACTCCAGCAATAGAGCAGCTTTGGCAATAGGTAGTGCCAAAACTTCAAGCGATAGGGGGTCTGTGCACAAACATCTCTGGGCAAGTGTGATATGCAGCCCAGTTAAACTTGTTCTGAATTGGCAAACTATTGAATGTTGCTTGCCTGGTGCATTGTACAAAAATCAAATGATTGGCAGGAGTGGTAGGTGAAATTAGATGAGAATGGCTTTTTGTTGAATCAGTCTTGAATTTGCACAGCTAGATGGTGTTTTTGAAACACCGCTTGTTACATGAACTTCTTTGATTGTGGGATGTTTCCTAGCAAGAGGAAATTACAGCAACGTTTAATAAACGAGGTACAGCATTTAGATTAAAACAGGTTTCACAAAGCCAACAGTGACTTTATATAAGCTTTATAGAAATAAGTTTTTCAGAAATCTAGCGTTTGTTATTCCTTTCACAGATTCATTTCAGTTTGCTTGTGATATGTTTTCTCACTTGCCAAAAGTAAGGAGAATTCAAGTTTATACACTTCATTCACGTCCAACACCATGAGAAAACCCTGAGAAAACGTAATATTTTCTATCAGGCCTTCAACAGTAGAAGGTAAAACTTCAATCTCCTACCCCTGCACTTGTGTAACACAGTGGGTAATTGAAGTACGAGTGCCAATTTGCTGGAACAATTGTAAACACACCTTGATACAAATGGCATCATTGCATTCTTACTGATTAGAAAACTTTGCTATTAATAGACACAAAGTCCATTTCAGGTGTAATTGGTAAGGAGCTGAGTGCACTCATGGGAAGAAACCTTGTTTTGTTTTTTGTTCGCTTTTATTCTTATCCCTTTTTTCAGTTTTATAGCTGGAGACATGATTTATTGCAGCCATCCATCTTTGGGGCTCATCCGTCACATCCTGGTTGCTAGGCAATCATGGCAGCAGCTGTTTGCTTTGAATCAGACAGAAAAGTTGTCAATCATCAAAGGCAGGTGAATAGCATTAGAAACACGCTATTGTCAGACGGAATAATTAATCAAAGAGAGAAAAGATAATTAAAAAGATATGACCCTTGCAAGTACTTGCTCTGGGTTGTCTGGAAAAAAGAAAAACTGCCTGGTCTTTTCTAGACACTTAAGCAGCTGAGGGCTGATAAAATATGCACTCTGCAGTGCATAGTTTTTAATTAATTGAAAAAGGTTCAACATTCAAAGACGATGCTGGAGAAAAGTCTGATTATGAGCAGAAGTAATATTTATTGTTTGCATGAAAGGCTTGACATGAAGTTCTAACTTTCTGTCAGAAATCTCCTGCATGCTTGCACTAAGCTTCTTTCAGCTTTACAATCTCCACCAGCAGTTACTAGAGTGTGCGGTTAGTCTGTTCGAGTAGGGGTCCTATGGTTTTCATCCAGCCTTTTCATTCTGGACCACCTTTTCGGCTTATTGTCTCATTTGCTATCCTGTATAGCAGTTATCATAGTTGCACCAGCTCTGCCCTTGGCAAGGCGGGTGAAGTTCTACAAGTCCTCAGTATTGCTCCTCATTCAGTACAGCAAAGATGTTGAGGCAGCACCTATCTCATTTTCAATCAGCATGTGGAATAACAGGTCCTTGAGAGCTGATTCCTAAATCCAATTTTCCACCAATTCTATTATTTTTTAGCTGGAGTGATAAAAAGGATGCTACAATGCCCAATTGCCCACTTCTCAGAGTTTGAATACCCTCATAGTAGATGCAGCATCGCATGCACCAGCATGAGAGTGCGCAGGAATGCACTTCTGGTGCTGAGCAGCCTTGACCTACAGCTGTCAGGCTGCAAACTGAGACTCATTAGTTGCCGAAAAGCTGAGACCGTGTTATGATAAACCATCTTTGTGAGAATGGAATGTTGTATTTTTGATTGTTGGGCAAAGTACTTGTGTAGTCCAAAAAACCCCAACTTTGGTGTTTGTTCATGCTTAGAAGGTAAGATGTCTGTGGACACACTGATCACAGGAGAACATAAGTACAATGATTGCATTGTTAGATTTTCATTTAAAAAAAGATATATTTTGTAAGTAGTGAAGCAGAGGTGGCTGCCACGTTCCCTCTCTTCGCATTTTTTCGTTTTTGATTTTATACTTCCTTTATCCTGTTTTCTAGAACTGGACAAAGAAACTTCATATTTGTGCTGCTGGGAGAACAAACCCAGTATTTTCAATATATAACCTAGGTATTAGTGTTGATTATCAGCAAGATTTGCAAGGATATATGCTGTGAAATACTGGGAATTAAAATTGCAGAATGAAAATCTTGCACACCGTTATTGCACATCCCATCCCTTTCATATTGGCTATTTCCTTGGATTATTCTTTGCATAATTCTCTGCAGCAGTGTGTCAAAAGCTGCTCCTCTCCTAATTGTGTGTAGCCTGTATCACATTTTCTGCTCTCACACCGTGTTTCACATTTTCTGCTCTCACACCCTGTTTCATTCCTGTAATCATTCCAGTATTTACTTAGAGGAGGAGAGAACACAGCGAAGAAGGGAATGGGGTACCATCTGAATGCTGCCTGACTGGAGGACTTGGAGAAATCTGTAGCCCCAATTAACATTTCATACTGGTGATTCCTCAGAACGTAATGTTCGCTGAAGTTTGTGTTCGAAATAATAAAAGCTCTAAAAGCGCAGTGGTACATGTTAGCATTAGCTTTAGAAATATCCTCCATACGCTGTGTGACCAAAGTCAACATCACCCATGGCTCATAGCACAGCACTTAGATACAAAGTTAAGATGTTGTCTAGAGTTGCTGGCAGGTGTTTTTTTGACTTGGGCTAACTTCTTTTTTTTTTCTCCTCTATACGTAATGCTAATTCAGTTTGCCATATCACTGGTGTTGTTTTGTCGCAGGTGTGTAGGCCCAGTGCCTATACAGGGCACATGGCTGGGTTTTTGTGTATGGCTATGCAGTGCTTTCTCTGGCACGTTTTTGTGTAAGGAATAAATGTTGGCTAGGCATGCCCGCATGTGAGATGACATGTTTATGGCTATAGAGCTCTTTCCTCCTTTGCTGGGAAACAGATTTGTGTCTTTTTCACATATCAACACCTCTGATACCTTTTCAAGTATTTTCTGCATTTCAGATCTGCTGATCACAGTTTTATTTACTGATAGGGGAACTGTGGTGGTAATTCCCTAATGGAGGGATTATATAGTGCTGACATCAAGAAAATGTTGGATAAGAGACAGTTGGATAGATGGCTGCATCTTGGAATATAAGAAGCTGTTTAATCTGATAGTGATTACCTAGTGGATTATAAACAGAAGTTCTCTGATAATCTGTTTCCCTCTGCTTATCAAATTGAGATGCGTCTTTTCTCAGTCTCTTTTCCATGCATGGTGTTGAGGGAAGATAGAATTCCCCGTTTGCAATATTTATTGATTCACAGGTGAGAGAGGTCGGACTCTGTGAAGGAATTTTTCTGTCCTAGCACCTTTGTCATCCTTCCCGAAATACAGGTTGCTTTTGCACTTGTATAAAGAAAACTATGTAGAAAGTTGGAATACCTCGGTACTGCCCATACTAAAGCTAGATTGCCTTTTTGTTCATATGAAGTGAAAGAAATGGACAGAGTATGTTGTCAAACATTAACACTGTAACAGATAGTAAACTTTTTGCTTTAACCAATGGATGTACAAAGGGAGTTTAAAATAAGCAGCCAAATAATAATCCAGCATTTGCCAGTGTTTAACTTGCTGTTACCAGTGTTAAGTAGAATGTAGTATCTCAGTAAGAACCACTGAGTTACGTGATATTTGTATGCTGGGAAAAATATATTGAGGAAATACATGTAACATGCTTGGCTGAACTATGTCATGTGCTTGGCTGAACTGAGTAAGCATGTAACACTTTTCCTACCCCAGTACATACACTTGCCTATTCCAGGGTCTGACACTGCAGCTATTTGACATAGTCTTCAGGTCGGTCCTTCTCTCTGCAAGAGATCCAGAGTATTTCTCACTGACTTCAGAGAGCGCTGTCTCCTTAAAGGATTAAGAATATGTTTCCTTCTGAAGATTTCTGATATGAGAGAGACTTTTTATTCCATATTTTTAAGGT
The DNA here is from genome assembly GCF_004027225.2 of Strigops habroptila. NCBI lineage: Eukaryota > Metazoa > Chordata > Aves > Psittaciformes > Psittacidae > Strigops > Strigops habroptila. Next base: position 13,442,861 of record NC_044302.2, read on the forward strand.
TAGTTGACCTTTTTATTCCTCTCAGTGTAGCTTGCTGTTCCATCTTTTATATGCACAGTGATTTTTAGGGTTTCAGTCCTACAAGCCTGTGCAGTGGAACAGAAATATTTCTTATCTCCAGTTTTCAGTATGTCAGCAGTGTGCTTAAGGAAAGTCTTCTGCAAGCTAGGCCTGAAGCTTGGAAGATGTCCTGGTGTTCTCTAAGTGAATGTCCTTCAATGTCTGAGCCACACTGCAGTGAAATGTATGAAATACATTTGTACGTACTTACTTCTATGATGTAAAGTAGGAAAAGTATCTTGTTTTATTCAGCATATTTTCTAGGATACCTCTTCAGAAATTACAGGGGTAAAAGATAACGAGTTTGCTGTCATAGGTGCAAGATGACTAATGTCACCTGATAATCTGGGAGCAAAGCCAGATGGCCTCGCAGATAGGGGATCATCAGACACAAGCCATCAGGCAGGGTGCTGCTTTTACTCTAATGTCTGAGGTAATTGTGTAGAAAGCAGAAAGAGTGGAAATGCCTTCAGGAGAAGGGAGAGGAAGGACTAGTGCCATAGAGAGGAAAAGACTGATAGGCAGAGATCTGGACCTGTATGGTCCCCAAAATAGAAATATCTGACTTTTCATTCACTTACCTTCAAAATCCTGTATATGCTGTGTTTTTGTTTTAGAGTTCAGTGTATGTTTTGCTTTCTAGTTAACCCACAAATCCTCTTGCAATTGGCATATTAACTTAATGAGTTAGATAGTTTGTGCATAAGAGTACAATTCTGATAACTGCCTTAACTTTATGAGTAAAAAGGAAAGACATAAACTAGGTGGACTAACTGTGTCAAATTTTGCTGAGAGGATATTTGAAAAATAGAAGGTAGAACTTGAAACTGTAAACATAGTGCATGAGTGGTTTTTTATATGCTGAAATGTATCATTTACCCAGGATACCTTGTCTTCCTTTGTTTTTGCTCTGGGCCTGCAATAAAATGCTTCCTATCTATATTAGTTAGCAAATACTCCAATGTAATATATGAAAGTAGTGGTGCATTATTTCCTCATGCTTATATGTTTTCTGTATAAAATATTCTAGCAGCAGAGAAATCTTGCTACATGATTGCATTTCATTTTGAGATGGTTAGCTGAATAAGCAGTAGGACAAGCAAGCAGTAAGCTGAATGGAGAAAAAGAAATAAAATTTTACAGAACATTCTTTTTGTAGGAGTGTGCAACACAAAATCGTGTGACTCAAGTGCTCAATCTGGTCTTCATGATTAAGCAATAAACAAATTACAAAACAAAGTTATCGTCGTTTAGAAACTTGTGCTCAGTCATGAAAAAGCAAAGGATATAACATTTCTCAAAGGATGACGTCTTTTGTTACTTGGTATTCATTGGTGGTGGTGTTTAGTTAACAAAACTATTTGTTTGCATTAGGGCAAAACTAAGAACTTTTTTGATAGACACTACAAGCATTTTGTAAAGTTAATTTACTGAATATTGATAAAAGAAAATAAAATAGTTAAAATTTGTAATAAAATGACTGGTGTGCTTTGAGGTAAGGACTGGAAGAATATACTTGGATGACACCATCAACTTTCCATAACGTAGTTTGGTTTCGTTGCCTATGTAGAAATGCCTATGTGTGTTGCATATCTGTATCATGCCTGACATAATGGCGTGCTGATCCATGAGTGGATCCATGAGTGGGTCTTCTTAGCAACAATAGTACAAACCTGTAGTAACACTGTGTATTAACGCTCTGGAATCCCCCAGATTTTTCTGCTTACATCCAGCACAGATGTCACTGTGTAGTTTTTTTTGTGTAAGAACTGTGGGTGTGTAACGATAGTTAAGTCTATCAGATCACCGATGTGCTCTGTACTTTCCACACAAGACCTCCCCCAAATCTCTAAAATGGCAATTTCTTAACCTGAGGAATTCTCATTCTTGTAATTGGAATCTTGGTTATATTTAATGTGGGGTGCATCTGCACTGAGAAAGGAGGTGTTATATTCTTCTTTGAGTCTGCAACAATTGCATAACTGGATATTAGTGGTACCAGTTTTTAGTGTGATTAAGGAGATGAGGACCAGACAGAAAGTCAGGCTTTTCAGGGATGAACTTACGAGAGTGGGAAGGGGGCCTTCAGCTCCCCCTTCCTTTCCACGCTCATGTCCTCAGCTCCTTGGGCTGCTGTGGAGACAGGTTGGTGACACTGCTCGGCTCCTGCACAGACCTCTTGTCTCCATCATGGCTGCATCCAGCCTGTGTGGGGAAGAACTTTGTGCTTTACATGTGATGGACCATATCTGAGAACTGTTTAGCAGAGGCAAATGCCTGTCACCTTACATACAACAGCAGCTTTACATTGGCTGTTGAGGTAGGTCAAGCCGTCTCGGGCAACAGGTAGTAAAAATGAACTTAAATGGTAAGGGTAGGAGAGCTTCAGTTCCTCTCCTGGGTTTGCTTCCATGTCACAGAATGGTAAGACATAAATGTGAAGGGAACTTCACAGAAGCTGTCCAGTCCTTCTTCAGTTCAGCTAACTGCATCTTGCCCTTCCTGGAAGATATTCATGGACAACCCAGAAGTTGCCAGGCATTATCTTCAAGTGTCCTTACTGCAGCTGGATATTAACCTGGCTTGCAGAGTTTCCTATGGGTTATTTCACTTTCAAGTGTTCTACAAACTGACTTAGCTGTTGACAGGTTGATGCAGAGGTTTGGAGAAGCCTGTACTGCTATGGGTTGTCCTTTGGAATAAGCTGTGGGGCGTGATGCTTCCAGTGTTTGCTCTTGTTAAGACCCAGTCCAAAGCCCGTCGAACTCAAATATGATTCTTTGGCTGACTCTGTTGACTTTATTGGCTTTTACAGAGACCTGTAGTGTCAGCTTAAGGAACAGAATTTCACCTATGTTACCTGCTAAATTTATGCTGTGCCACTGCTCATTGTTGATGTAATGTAGATACAGATGATTCTGGTAGATGCTTTTTGATTGGGTTCTCATCTTCTCAAGTAATGTTCTTTTGTGCATATTTAAGTGCTTAAGAACCTTTAAGGATTTGCAACTGGATGCTAAGCAGTTGTTTTTCTTAAGAGGGATGTAATGTAATACTAATGACCCAGCCAGGAACAGGCAGTTTGTGTGACGGCATTCAAGCAGGTGGAATATTTGAATTTGTTTTGGAATAATTAGACAATTATTAATGTGATGCCAAGAAACTTTTGTTAATATTCAGAATAATATTAAGTTGTAAATAGACAATATTATCAGTCAAGTGTCTGTATTGATAGGTAACAGCATTGTGTAAATTTGGCTGTTGATTCTATCCTAAAAACACACTCTTTATCCTTACTCTTTTAGTACAAAATTACATCTCGTTATTGAAAATATATCATGTCTCCATAAAAATGTGATCTTAATTTTTGTCCCATGATGCTACTTTATTCAGTACATCAAAATCTTCCTCAACAGTTAGCAACCAACTTGTTTAATGGTTATTTCTGAAATGTTGGTACAGGGAATTTAGCAGTTAACAGTGTTTATACATTCCAGCAGCATTAACAGGTTAGGTTATACTGGAATTCAGTAAAAATCCATGAAACGTGTGGGAGAACTATTCGCTATGCAGTGTCTCAGCAATCGGCTGCTAGACATCTTGTGAAATACCAAATGTAATAATAAAGTTTATAATGATGATATTGTCAGGAGGCACACATTGTCCACTATCACTGGAAACGGAGGGAGCAAGGTCTATTGCCTAGTGTTTATACTGTGGCATTTGAACACTACAGATGTCCTTATCTTCTGGAGATAGTTTTGTACTGAATCAGTGGGTTTACACATTCTTGTGCATGAAAAATACTCTTTGCCTTCAGAGTATTTCTGAAGAAAATAAAAGGAAGATAGATAGTTTTTATATATGTCAAGGTTGTTTCCCATTTCTGCAAGTGAAGTTCAGCAAAAGATCCCTAGTAAATCTGTAATTTTGCTTGGAGGTTTTTTTCCTTTGGTTGCTGGTTTTCCTTTTTTGCTATCTAAAATGGACATTCCACTAAAATCGGTAAAAATCGCCATTTACTAGCTACAGCCTGTATGCTCATCACAGTTGTATGCTGGCTGTGTTGTACCTGATCTATTTATCAGCTGTGGGTGCATAACACCAAAGCAAGCCAGGATTCCTAAAACTATAAGTATTTTTTCCATCTCTGTGCAAATAGGTGACATTTTCTTAAAGTGTATCTTCATCAGTTTTTTTTCCTTCTGTTTGTTCTGACAAACCGTGGCAAAGGAGGAGCATAAATTACAGCTGCAGTCTTGAAGTTTGAAGTTTCACTTTAGCCATACTACACTGTGTAGTATTGTTATCATTATTATCTTTTGGTGCTTGTATGTATGTAAATTACATGAAAAACAAGATCAAGGCAGACATGAAATATCAGTGACATAAGTAGAAAAAAGATGAACAAGCTATTATGAGATATGAAGAATAAAAAAGATGCTGTCTTTAATTTGACAGTGAATCCACCAACTGTATAACATGAAAATATTTTTAACAACTATTCCCTTAAAGCTCTGTTGTGTCCATGCCCTCAATGGCATCTTATGTCTGTCAGCAAGTCCATAAAATCCTCTTGCAATGATGTAGTTTTAGATGGTTACCTAAATCTCTGCTACTTGGAATGCTGCATTATCTTGCTTTGCCTGAAAGCAGGCACACTTTTTAAAATATATTTATGTTTAAACTATTTCCACTTACAAATAGTCATAAATACATTATCTGATATTCAGGTTCTCCGATTTTCTGGGGTCCTGCTTAGTAAAAATAATTTTACAAAACTTGCCTTCAGTCAAAAGTGTCCGGTAAATGCTGTTTTTCTAAAGTTTAAATAGAATTTTGTATTCCACATAGTAATATATTTATTTATTATATGTGTCTTTAATGTATCAAAAACTTGAAAACACAGAGCTAAATTCAGGTATCAAAACTCGGAGTACAGGGTTTGAGAAGGCCTAATTTTTATATACGCATACATATATTTTTTTTCTTGGAAAAAAAATATTGCAGTGAGGGATTAAGTTCCTGAAATCAGATGTATTCATAATCTGGCATAAGTCTATGTATTGAACTAATGATTTTCCAACATATATTTTATGAAGTGTAGGAGGGTATTGGTACTCAATGAAACACACAGTGCCCTCATAGTAGTCTTTTAAACTTTTTGCTCTCATTCATATTAATGCCTTAAAACTCAAAAAGGTACTTCAGGGTTTTCTTAGATCCACTATGTATCCAGAACATACAGTTTTTAGCACAGTGTAGCTAGATGTTAGTGAGTCTGTGAATTGCCATCTAAAGGAAGCTGGGGTCATGGGAAACATCACTATAACTTCTTGCTTTCTTTTTTCCTGAGATAGAATAAGACTACTTAAAGAAGTAAAATTTTTGTATTAAACAGGTTTTTATTTATCCCAGAGTGCTGAAGGAATCAGGATGAGGGAATCCCCGTCTGTATCCATGCTGTTGGATGAGAACATTGCTGCCATTTGATCATTATATTGCCAAAGGTAGCTTGAATCCCAGTCAGAGTATTAGCAAGGCTTAGAATCTCTGTGCCTTAGAGTTTTTGTAGCAAGTGTTATGATTTTGAAATTTCCTGTTTTCGACATCTTTTTGGTGCTGTGTAAATTCTGGGTTTAAGAAAAAGAGGTGAAGAAACATAATGCTGTGAATTAGGAATTCCTGATTTTTTTCTTGGAAGGGAAGTCAGTGAATTTTTATATACCTTGATTTTCAACCCATAAAATGGGGGGGGGGGCGGGGGGGGGGAAGGGAGGAGAGTATACCTTCACAAGAGAATTTGAGAATTAATGCTTATGTGTACAGCTTTGTAATTAAACAGTGATATGTAGATGATACTTTTGAGGTGGAGTTTATAATTGAATATTTTTTTGCTATATATGCTTAGCTTTTGGTATGATTTGGCAGTATGTTCTTTATCATTAGTCATTCAATGTAAGGTAAAGACAGTTTAACAAAAAGGAACTTGTGTTTTAAGTTGCTGAAGCAAGGAGTCTCTTTTTTTTTAAGTTTTACAGTTCAAAAATTGAAGTGGAGGTTAAACAGCTGCAAAGGAAAACGAATCTTCTTAATTGTCAAATGACTCTAAATTAAAAAGGAAAGAAAACAAACAATCAAAAATCCTTATCAAGGTCTTTGGGAAACAGAAAAGGAGGAAAAAGTCTAAGGAAAGCCAAAATGGCTAATGTTACAGTTGTCACAATTACTCATATCCTACCCTAAAGACTGAGGAAGCTAGGTAGAAATGAGCCAAAACTGCTCTTGGATCTTGTGGACATTGCTTCTGCTCATGTCAGTATTTGCATCTGAGCCTCATCTTGAAATCTGGCCTTACTCTTTACAAAAGGCTATGTTTAATCACATAGTTCTAAAATAAAAGAGGAGGGGATTCTGCATACTGCATAAATACATAGATGGGTTTATTTTTTCAGATACATGCAGAAAATCACAATTTATATTTTTATTAATTATAAATATTCTTCAGATATTTTTGTCATATAGTTATGCTTAATTTTATACAATTTCAGGAAAATACTTTTCCTGAAAGCTTCTGAAATACTTTTCCTGAAATGTACTTCATAGTATATTAAATGTATATTTTGCAGGTAAATAATTTGACCCTTATTTATTAGTTGCTTCACTGACTGCATTGAGACTACTACAGGATTGCTGAACAGGGTTTGGTCCTCTGAAGATTACACTTCATGAACAACATTCAAAACCAATCTCCTATACTTCATGTATGCATATTACAACAGGCATCATGTGTATGTAGTAATAGAGTGATCTCTGTATTTGTACAAAGATAGCTTGTACATATACATGCATGCGATGTTTTGTAACAGAATCTTTTTTAAATACTTGTGTAATTTACTAAAAAGAGACTTCTTAATTTGCCATTGTCCTGTGAGTAATCTCAATATTCTATTTCTTAAAGACTTTTGGATACTTGGCATTTCAGTAACTGCTGCATCCTGGGCAGGTTTTTTACTTCTCATAAATATCCCCCAATTATGCCACTTGAAGCCCAAGTCAGTTGAGAAACAGTGAAAAAAAGTTGTCCCAACTTCTTTAGACTCGTATGTAGCTCTCATATTAATTAGCCTTAGCATTTATGTGTAAAAAGATATATTAAGTAATTTTTGTAACTTATTATTTATGGCTTTTTTTTTCCTAAGTCTTAACACAGTTCTGTGCATAGACATTTGACAATAATCCCATTAAAACGGTTAAAAACATTCCTAAAATGAGTTGTATAAAACTATGTGATTTCTGTACAATCTATGATAATGTGGCTTAGAACAGAAGTTTTGTCATGTTGGGTTGAGATGATCCTAACACCTATGTTTGGTTTTTGAATACACACACAAATGCCCACTCTGGATATACTCAGTTTCTGGTTTTCACATTTGTTTCCCTTCAACCCTCCATTCTGATTATTTACTGTAAAGCAGTCTTTGTTTCATTGATTTCTGTCTGTCTACCAAGAATGAAGTTTGCTCTTCTCACACACCCATCTGTCAGTACTGTGCTGAGAGTCAATCACACAAAAGGCAAATTGAAGAAATGAAAACAAATAAGTTATAAAATAAAGTGACAATAATGTGCAGTAGCATAAAGATTGCTTTGGGCTGCTTTTGAAAAAGACAACTGATGACTTGCCCTGTTGGGTGGTAGGGAAAGGGTACTCCATTTCCTGGTCTCTATGCTTGATGCAGGAGGAGGTAGCCGGCAGTACAGGGAGCACAGAGCTGCCTTCTCATTGCACCTTTTCCCTTCACTCTGAGCCTGGTCAGGTTGCAGAACACGCAAAATTCTGCATGTTTAGAGCATGTAGTTTCTTGTAAATGAGGTTATCATGGAGATTAGAGCACTGTGAGTCAGGCTGCTAGAATCAGGCCCAGCAGTATTACCGTGTCTCACTGTATGTTGTGATGCTGCAGACGTTCACTGACTGGCATTTGCGAATCTTGTAAATTCCTCAGGAAAAAACCCAATACATCTGCAGAATATTTCAAAATGTGCATTTTTATTTTTTTTTAAAAGAAATTTCCTTTTCCAAGCAAATAATCTATGCAGTAGAATTTCAATAACAAGCACATATACGAAAATGTATTTACACAGACAACTGGAAGTGTGTGTGTTTAACATTTATGAATACTGGCCTAATGCGGCTAAAGTATTCAAGTCTCTTTTAAGATTGTAATTGAAGTAACATGATATAAATGTAAACTTTAGCTTAGAGCACACAGAGCATACAAGACAGTTTGACACCTTCATTTCAGCAGTAGGAAATTACCATTGTCTCTTGTTTCTTGCTTCTAGCTTATATGACCAAACCAAAAAGTAATTACACAATTAGGGTTGACATACTGGTTCCTGTAATATTTATTCCCATAGTTTTTTGGTGGCTTATTTCTACTTCAGGTTTTCCAGTCCTTTGTAATTCATACCAGGATGTCCATTTTCATTGCAACAAATTTACTCATGAAGATTGCAAGTTTTGCATAATTTAATGATGAAAAGACAGCATTTCATTTTCTCCAAATGTAGTTATTTGTAGATTAAAGATAAACATTTGTGGAGCTAATACATTTTGTAATAATTTTGTCACCAACTTGAACATTGAATTGTTACATATAGGAATGAAAAGTATTTCTGTGTGAATAATTAGGGGATCATACATTTTAGAAAAGAAGAATATGCAGCAGCATGCAACTGCTGATCTGGAATGGAACCATAGGTCAGGTAACGTTTAGTTTGCTGTATTCTGCATGTGTAGAGTAGAAGTTATTAATGTTTTTCCAGTTCTTGGGGACACCTGGTAGTAGCACAGCTCCGTGGCTCTCAGGGCAGGTGGCCCTCGGACTAGCTACAGGTATTCAACAAGAGCAGGTCAGGTAAAGAACAGCCTTACTATCCATCTTGTCCTCAGTTCAACTTGTTTTCCTGTCTGTTCCTCATTTCTGAGCTATGTAACAGAGTTTCAGAGTTCTGTAACTCTGTACCTTAAGACTTGCCCTCTCCAGGAATATTCTGGGACAGTTGTGCTTTATTACTTGCTTAATTATGTAGTTATGCTTGGGACTTTTCAGGGATGATGTAAAAGCAGTGCTATATCGTATCGTTAATCTGCTCCTTGGGGCTTTTTGATAAAAAAAAAAAAATACAAAAAATCTACATTGTATATTAATCCTTAGAACAGGATGATACTGGGACAGAGATGCTTGATGAGTTTGGATGCAGGGTTAGACATCTGTGGAAGATTCAAGTTGTCCTTCGCTACTGCAGCTAAAGTTGCTGTTTTGATCTCTTTTGTGAGGTTTTCTTGCATTTGATCTGGACACGGGAGCTTCATCTCATCTTGGAGCCTAGTCTGTCATTATATGAAATACAATGGAGGGCTGGGAAGGAAGTATAGTGAGTTTGCTGGTGCCAAGCCAAGTGGAGGGGGTTTGCCAAGTATTAATCATTTGTATAAAGCTGCATCCACTCTTCAGCCAAATGAATCTGTTCTGCCTTGGTTTCTCACAGTAACAGCATCAAGATATTAGTAGTTTTGTAATACAGTTGTCTTTTTACATTCTCTTTAAATTCTTGCTACCTCCTTGCATGTCCAGTATCCCTAGGAAGGGTCTTTTCATCTCTTTGAATTTCCCTGTACGAGTTTCCTAGTTTGGGAATTTTTTGTACTTACAGGTGTGAAATAGACTTCGTGCTCTTTAAAATTAATTCCTCCTCTCCCACCCCTCCTCTCCAAGATGTCACTGGGTTGCAGTATCTTTTGTGCAAATCAAGGCTTGTGACTTTCAGCGGTGCTGTGTTACAGGGAGCATTTCTACAGAAAATAACAAAAGGAGAAGGATGCTTTTTGTAATGGGCTACTGCTGTTTCAGCTAGTTATTCTTTTAACTAGAAAATGAGACTACACATAGAGGCTATTAAATCATTAATTACGGCATGTACTTTCCTCTCTAAACACAGACAAAACACAGTTAAGAGGTACCAGAAAGAAATACCTTTCCCTAATTTTAAAACTAAGTGCAGGCTGTGAGATACCAAGCCATGCACAAAGTTGTATTTTTTTCTGATGGAGTTTATACCAGCATTTTCTTTAATTATTCTTGATGTTTTGCCCATTTTACCATTAGCTTCTTCAAAGGACAAAGATAAGTTGCCAATATCCACAAGAGTGAAGTGTGAAAGCATTTAATTATTGATATCTTAGTAACCAAGGTTCCAAAATGACGTTGTCAAAATCCATAATGATCAGACAGAAAATGTATCAGCTTGTTAAAAAATACAGCTCAGACTGTGTGGGATCTGAACATGCCCAATCCCAAGAAATTAAACCACTGATTTCCTGCATTTCCACTATATAACTGCTTTACCCAGCATTTTCCACTCTTGAAAATGCCTATTGTTAATGTTCTCCTCATCCTTCATTTTAATTTTAGCCTTTTCTTGATTGTTAATCTAATGCATACATTTTACTAAATGAACTCGTGCTTTTTCACTAGGTGGATCTGTAAATCAGTTAAATGGTCAAGCAGAGTGTAACATAATACTAGCTAGCTCCATATTCTTCATCTCTTTAAAATACAGGTTTCATTAGCAGAATAAATTTGGTAGCTGTTTAATACGTATTTTCTTTGTATCTTGAATTAGGATTTTTTTTTTTTTCTTCACTGAAAGCTGTGGGAAGAGTACACAACTCTGAGAAAAACCATTTCTGTGCACTGAATTTCTGGTTTGCAGTCCAGGTTTCACTGGGTTGTGCCATTGAGGTGTTGCTGTGTTGCTCCTCTTTCCTCTCCTCTCCTCTCCCCTCCTGCAGCATAGCTGTCTACCTGCTGCTGGAGCACATGAGAGCTGAGACCTCAGGGAACAAGTAAGTTTGTAAACAAATAAACCAGAAAAGTTATCTGAATATATTTTGAAATAATTGAATGTTACTTGAGTATATATTTAGTCTAGAGCCAAATTAAAAAAAAAAAAATAAAATTCCCTTGCTGAAGTGCGATTTACCATTAATATATTTAATTAAAAGATACTTCTGTGTTCCATTTTTCACTCTCTCACAGGTGCCAGAGCTTTCATGTTTATTAATAGCATTAGATCAAATAATGCAGATGTCTGATTTCAGACACTGGGATATGTTGCAGGTTAATCTTTCTAGAAGGATACACTAACACTATTTTGGCTTCCTTTGTGCCATGAAGTGTTTTATGAACTACTTGCAAAATAGGGATACTAGTGTAAGAAAAAATTGCATTTCAGATTTGCTTCTCCTTTGAAGGTTTTTTTCCTCCAGTTCTGTTTCCAACAATGGATCCAATGGATCTTAATGTGTAAGATATCCCTATAAAACTCTCACATTGTAGGGTATGTATTTCATAGAGACAAAGCTATTTCATAGAGACAAAGGATTCTTTTCCATATACTCGAGGTTTTACTTTCTTTATTCAGTGATTATATCTCACAGCTTAAATAGCTTAAATATTGGTATTTAGTTTGTGCCGCAGAACTTTTTCTGAACTTGCTGTTGTTACAGGTATAGAAGGATGCTTATAAAATGAGAGGTCACTGCTGCAATACTCACGTACAGCTACAGCAAGGCAAATAATACAAAAGGTGTTTCTCTACAGCAGTTAGTGCCATGGGTAACTGGAAGGAATACTTTTTGGCTTTTGGCAAATAATGTTCAAGAATTCTGATTTAGTTATACATATACATATATGTATATATATGTATATTTTAGTTGGTAATTGATGATGCCTGTGTAATGTTTAGGGACATCTCATCAGCATTTGTTTTAAACATCCCTGTGAGAAAAATACCCCCGTAAAACTGAGAGTATTTTTTTTGCTTTCTCTCACACTGAAATGTGAGAATCAGCTCGTTTATCCAGGATCATTCTTTGCATACCCCCAGAGGTTTGCTTTCTTCATGATCTCCTAAATGAATAGGATGATGTACTTTTCACCAAAAGCAAATATAGCCCTTGTTTATTAAACTTCATGCCTTTTCCCTACCTCTTCAGTTTTCTTTGAACCTATAGTGTCTAAAAGTTACATAATTGATGCCATATGGTTAATTCTGTGTGATAAAGGAATGGACTATACATAGAATCTAACAGCAGTTATCATTCCTGCACTATTTCTCATGTTTCCTTAGATGTTCTGTATCTTGATAGAGCACGGGGTTATTATGATAACTCTTTCTGTTTGAATTTACCATTTTTCTTTATGTTTCTTGCAGTGGCAACCAGAGGCCCTGATCAGAACCAGGGTCTGTATTAAATAGAGTTGAAAAGCATATAAGGATGTGGGCCTTGCCTTGAAGAGCTTGCAGGATAATTTAGTCAACATTATTGAATTTTCTCAAAATACGTCTTTTTTTTCTTACTTATCAAAAATACATGACATCATGCTTAAGATGAGGTAGAAGATTTTGACAGTGCCTGTTGCCTCAGCAAAAATTCTTGCAGGTTTTCATGCCACATTCAAGAATTTATTACCTCACCCTAAAGCTCTTGGCTGAATGCTGGTAGAAGACACTTTGAAAATTCTGTTCTGTTGTCTGCTAGAATTTTTTAGTCATCATAGAATCATAGAATGGTTGGTATTGGAAGGGACCTTAAAGACCATTTAGTTCCAACCCCCCTGCCACAGGCAGGGATACTTTCCACCAGGCCAGGTTGCTCAAAGCCCCGTCCAATTTTTTAGCCAGTTCTAAAGGATTTTGATCTCATTTTAATTTCTCTAAGAATTGGGCACTTAACTTCCATGTGCCTTTAAAAATCTCAACTTCAAAGAAAAAAGGCAGTCTTTAAAAATATACAAGTAAAAGTGCGGTTTGCTAGTTTTAGATGAATGGTTATGTTCATGCAGTTTATAAAAAAAGACCTTGATTTTTATCAGCCGTCATGTTTCAGTTCTTGCTATGCACATTGTTTGAGTATAGTGTGGAAGGTGATGTTATTTTAAACAAAGAAGCTTGGCTTGTGTAAGCATGACAGTATAAATTCACTAATCATTGCTGTCAGGGCCCTACTTGGGGTAACAGTGGATGGCTGAAGGATGTAGCTCTGGTGCTTGCTCAGGAGGTGGAGATGGGAACCGTGCAGATGCTCCTGCTCTCTCCACACCATTTACTTCGTAGTGGACAAAGCTGAACCTGACCCACAGCGCAGGGTGCTGTTTCTCCTGCGTTCCTTAGGAGGCAGGTGGAATGAAATAGTCTGAAATCAGTGTTTCTGTTGACAGATGATGGATTTATCAGTGGCATTAGCATCAAGGAAAATCTGAAAAAGTTCAAGTGTTGAGTTAGTAAGGACCAGCATTTCCAACGATGAGCATAGGGGAATGTGCAGACCTTTTGCCACCTTTGTCACGTGCTCTTTTGGGCATGAGAAGGCCACCTGCAGCAATCGTAGATTATGCACACCATATATTGATTTTTTTTTTTCCTAGGTACTTTCAGTATGTCAACAATGACTGCACTTGTGTAGCTTATTACTGCAGATGACTGTGAAGAATTTCTTAAGCATTAATTAATTATAACATCCCAATATGAAAGCCAAGTTCTGCATTAGTATGCAATTCTATTAAAATCAGCGGAGCTGCTTTTAAATCTGCAAGAAACCTGACTCAAAGGTGTGTAATGGAGCTTACTGATTATTGCAGTAATTATAGAGAAGGAGAAGGTGAAAGGGATGAAATAGGTTGGCTGAAATCATACAGCAAATCACAGTTTGGGATAAACTTGAGAATCCTGGCTCTCATTACAAGTCTCACAAGCTGGGATCTATGGTAGGGTTTTCTTAGACTTCTGACTATAGTAATGTAATGTAAAAACTATTACTTTTTTTATTCAAGTTTTGCGCAATTCACAGAGCAAATTCTTAAAGTTTCCTGTGGAGGACACGTAACAAGTGTTGCAGCTGAACTCCCACCTTCTTTCTGCATTTAAAGCTTCTTTCAGTTAATTTCAGAAAAGGAAAAAAAGGGCTCAACAAATTTTCAACCTCTCTTGATAATAACATGGAACTATATGTTTTTATGTTTCTGTTTTTTAAAAATAGACCTATATATTGAAAATTTTTTTGCTTTCATTCATTGTTAAGAATTACCCTGAAGAATCCCAAGGGATCTGAAGGAATCTTTGGGATAAAATTTACCAGATTGGTGAAGTACAGTGGTGTGGTTTTAATTGAGAAATCTACTGACTAGGACTGTATAGAAGTTAATTTTCAATGAAGCTAAGAGTGATTTGAATATTTGGCAACAGGGAAAAATCAGTTGCCTGTTATTTTGCAACATGCCTACTGCTCCAAGTGATGGTAAGGATTCTTGGTAAGAATGCTGAAAAATAAGGCTAGAAGATAGAACCTTTCAGCTTCCAAAAGACAGACTTTTTCAGTATCAAATAAGGAAAAACTGCTTCTCCAGAGGTGAAACTTAAGGTGAATGATAGCTGGGCATCAAATGGAAAATTGTGCATTCCCCTGGTGTCCTTACATTTTTATTGCAGAATCCAGAGTGATGTCTAATTTAAAAGAAGTTGTCCTTTTTTTTTTTTCCATAACTTGACAGAAACATTTTTTTTCCTTTGACTTCAGCTTAATAGTTTAAAGCAGACCAATTTTGCTATTCATACAATTTGAGGAGGCAAAGCAAAGGAGGGGCTAAAAATAGAGCTTATAATGGAACCTGGATATGGTCTTAACCATGGCAAGACACTTATCTGTCCATTGTGTTGTTGACTAATGTTAACTTCTGTGCTGCCTTTGTAAAGTATTACATTAAGCTAAATGAAGCAATTGTGTGATGTATCGAGATACAGTCACGTAAGTTGCCTGGCTATTTGCTCTTGTTAGTATTGTATCTGATGGACTTTAATAGTTGTGAAGGGCTCCTGGAGTTACTCAGATGAACAGTACGTGGTTTTCTGCCACATCCTGGAGTCCTTCCATGCTCCAGACTTGCACCAGATTCACAGGGAGTTGCACAAGTGCCACGGCTAACTGGCCAGACACATAAATACTGCTTGAATAGGTGTTCCCATCATAGGTCCCCAAGTCAAAAATTCGTCTTTTTGATCCTTGGGGTGGATTTGGCAGGCCTGATGCTCTCCTCTGGGCCCTGGGAGCGGAGAGATGGAAGGCATTGCTTGCCTTAAGAACTTTTGTTATAGGTGCCTATGTATGTTGAAAATCTGTAAACAAGTATTTACATGAATGCTCTGCTGGCTCCAGGCAGGGTTTGCAGGGAGAGGTGATATCCGTACTCTGCTGTCTCAAAACTTCTTCTACTTGTGTTCAAATCAAAGTAACGCCAAATGGCTCTTATTCTTGTTTTAACGTCATGTGGCAATAATATTCAGGACCATGCTTTTAAAAAGTCCTTAAGTACGGTTTTAGGAAATGCAGGCACAGGGACGTGCCTAGACTGCAAGATATTTCTGATTTATGTATAAGCGCTGGACTCTTCTTTCCAAAATTTCATGATGTTTTCCAAACAAGGCTGTTAACGTATGTTATATTATGTATTTTATACATCTAGCTGCGCTTCGTGCCTGCAGTTTTCTGTTCTGCAACACACATGTGAAATCTCCCTCTCCTCTTCTCCTCTCCTCTTGCTTATCGAGGTACATTATGAAAGGCTGATACCAGTTCTCTATCAAGGAAGATCCTGATTCATACCAAGATAAGCAAAGAAATTTGAAATTCATGGATTAGAATGCCTTTATTTCTCATGGTACTTTGTGTGTGCTGTTAGTGACCCTCTGCTGTGGAAATTCGTACAAATGTGCTGTGACGCTGGTAATCCAAAATTGTTGAATTTTGTAGTTTGCGCTTTTTGTTTGAAGTTTGCTCTAGTGCTTCAATGGCATATAAGTACTTGAGATCCCTTTTCAGATTTTTTTCCTCCCCTGGAAACAGTTATTTCTTTAGAAGATTATTTAGAAGATTGAAACATAAATTTATTTAATATTTGTGGGCACATTTCTGTTGCTTTCTCAGTGGTGTATCTTTAATGACAGCATGACTGGTTACTTTTAGAAATGGTATGAAAACCAAGTACTCCTCAGCCTGTTGCCAGGCATTGTTCTTCAGTATGTTTTACAAGAGGTACTTTTCTTGTTGTTTTTCATGTTAATAACGTATTATTTCTGCAGACATGTTACTACTTATTTTATGCCATAAGGAACGTGTTAGTTCATGAAAAAATACATCTATTTTTAGATCAAACAATCAATACAAACAGAACACAAGCTGTACATAGTGTGTATGGACACATTCATACGTGTTCAACCACATGGTTGGCAATGTAGAGGGGCAGCTTTGCCTGTGAGGGCTACAAATACCCTGTAAGTAAGGTCTGAGGGATTTGAGTTGTGCTTACAGGATTATGTACCTATCAGCCGAGCACTCATCAGATTATATACTTGCCTTCACAATGGGCCCTTGTTAATCGAGTTTTTATTTTCTTGATTTGGCAGGCTTGCATATATACTTGACTGAATGAACTTTCAGCTAAGTTTCTGAGCAGAAGGTAGTTTATGACATAATTGCTCTATATGTTGATACATCTTTTATCATAATTGGTTTA
>NC_044302.2:13464560-13469560 GCF_004027225.2 Strigops habroptila
ATGGTTGCCTAGATATGGACAGCTGCTTTGGTAAGTATGTTGTAATTTGCAGATTAAATATTTTTTATATAACTGATAATGGCTTATTAAACAGCTTACCATTTCATTAACATATATTCATTGATGTTGCAGGTGATAGCAGCTTTTCTTTGAAGAATGATTTTACGGTCTGTTTTTTTAGGAATCTGCTAAATTTTAGGGCAAATAAATACAGTGCAGTTGAAGTATGTGGTTGGAAGGACTACTAGAAATTGTTTTGAAATTAATTTTTTTAGCTCAAATGCAGCATGGTATGTTTCGGATTTTACCTTTGGTATCAAATAGCCATTGGACAAAGTCAGATGTAGCCTGTAAACGTGGCATTGAGGGTTTTGAACTGAGTGTGGGGCAGACGTAGTATCTGAGAGGGGTAGGAGAGGAAGGAATTTAAGTCTGCTGGTGTAGAGAAACTGCTTGAGTTTCTTCCTGTGAAAAATGACCATTTTACTGGGGGAGGATCACCCAGTACTGTAGAAATTTTGGAGAGTGAGAATTACAAAGGAGTCAGCTGTTACAAAGCAGAGCACAGATTGCTAAATGAGCCAGCTGGGAGATACCTTTGATGATGAGGCAGGGTTTGGTGCCTGCACATGGATCTGTGTTGGTTTAACTAAAGCCATGGTTTTAAACCAGTTTAACTTTGGCTGTTTTCATAGCAATATAGTACAACTTGCATTGTGTTAAATCAAAATAGGGCATTCTTGTACTGAAATAAAATTGGCACTTGCTGCAATATAGCTGTAACTGGTTAGAAATAAATCTTAGCTGGAGAAGTGCAAATGGATGTGCAGTTCAGATCTGAGGAAATGCTTCCTTTGCCCTTAAAAAGGCTGAGCAGTAAACAGAGGAAGGGAGTGACTGTGTAGTATAGGGTTAAAGCAGGCAGTTTGTCCATCCATGTCCAAGGGTAGAGCTGTGCACGAGAGCTGCCTTCAATCCTGCTGAACTGGCAGAGGGAGAAAGTAGCTTTTGAGGATGCTTCTCAGTCAACTTCAGCAGTTTGTATCTGAGATTAGCCATCATTGTGCTCCTTCACTTTCTTTAATGTAACTTGCTTTCTGAGTGGTGCTTTCCCTTTCAGCCATCCCCCTTTATATTTAAACCTTAGTATGTTATCCCATGCCAAGAAGAGAAGTCTCCATCCACTGAGGCCAGCTCTTTCCCTTAGGATCACTGTTTATTGTTCACTTATCTGGTTTCTCAAAAGAGGTTAAGAAACCTCTGTCATGGGGAAAAAAAAAATAATCCTGTATATCCTGTGAGTTGTATGGACCTGAATGCCTGTTACAAGCTGTTGGTGGGACTTGTGGTGCAATTTTCTCCCTCTATTGAGGGCCTCCTTTAGTGATAAAACCCTAGAAATAAGATACTTCATGTGCTTTTTGGTTGTACCCTAAAAGAGATAAAAACCCTGGGACTTTTGTTTTCACGTGTTTCATGTTTCTTGCAGATTGTAGTGTGGAGTTAATGTCCAAGAAAGTTCTTTTTATAAAAGCAAGCTACATCCTTGGTTGGTTTGAAAAGCAGGAATAGGTGAGGACTGTCCAGGTTACTCTGCAGGAGTTCTTGCTTAGTACCTAGCTTGGCTCATATCTGTGCTGAGGATTTCTGAATAGTAAAAACTCAAATGGGAGAAGTTAGTGGTCTGTGCATCTTTCCTTTTTTCAAGTATGTATCATTAAGAAGCTAAACTTTGTATTAAAGCAGTCTACCTGAAAGAATTGTGCTATGTTGAAGGCACACTTTTGTGATGCATTAGAAGAATAACATGCGCTAGTGCAATAGGAAAAGGCTTCCCTGCCAAATGTACTTGAATTTTAAGTCCTACCATCTGTTTTCTTTGTAGTATTCTTAATTCCATGAGAAAAAAATCTAGATGTTTTCCAGCTTTAAAAAATGCCTTACGATTCCAATTTGTTATTTTTGTTTCCAATATTCCTTTGTTGATGCTTCTTACTGATATGCGGATCCCTTGAGTTGCTCTGTGTAGCCATGTCCGCGGAGAACCTAGTTGCTTTCTTTGTAGCATCAGTGGGATCTTTCTCCACTCCCAAGTTTGATATGGGATATTTTCCCCATTTTCCTTATTGGAAAAATTTACTAGGCCACCAGAGAGTCTCCATTTTGTCCAGGTTGCCTTTTCAAAGAGGAGACTAAGTATACTGCAAAGCTGGCAGACAGCATGTGTTTCTATGAAAGAACATGCCACTCTTCCTTTGTTTTAAATGCTTTTTTAATATTTTAGGGCTTGTCTACAGAGAGAGATTATATCGCGTTATGGTAGGGTTGCAATTTAAAGTAGCAATTTTGAAATGAATTAAATTAATTCAGAATAAAACATTCCTGTTCTGGCACAAATTAATCATGAATAATTAATTAGAAATAATTAATGAGGAGTAACTATTCGGTATTTACAAGCCCTTAACAGTTTTAGTTCTCTCTCAGTATTTCTGTCTGTAAACAGAGATCTGTTTACTGGCAGCACCACCTCTAGTCTGTGGAAGAGCAAGTAGAACAAGTACCGAATGAAAGTACATAGACTTTTGTATCGTCTTTCGTAGGTGCCTGTTCTCATGCTCAAGGAGGTTGGTAGCACATGTGATTTTGCTCACTAGCCATGTTGGTTTTGCAGAGTCTCCCCATAGTGGATGCTTGTAGTAACTTTATGGACCAACTGTCACACATTAAGCAATGTGAAATGGATAATTAATTTTGTGTTTCTGTACTGTTGTGAGAGTGTGTTGTGGAGACACAGCTGCACAGCTCTTGTGCAGCAAGAGTGGCAGCGGTGGTGTTTGCTGGAGCTTTTGTCCTCCAGCAAAGTGCCTTGAGTATTGCCATGTACCTCTCCCTGGTGAAGATGGAGGAAAACATCATGAATACTGACTGGTGGAAGATTGCATGAGGGAAGCGGCGTTTTAGCCGAGAGGTTGTAAAGAGATTCAGGCCAGTGGCCAAACAGAGCTTGCTAGTGTTTGAGTATGCAGACCCACATGGGCACAGAGGTAGCAGACCAAGCAGTTTGTGTATGCTCTGCTCCCTGTATGTCCATACACGCACACAGCGTACTTTGCTAGAGACGTGAATGCATTGGAATGGGGTATACGTGCCGCTTGGAAAAATACCAAAAGACAATCAACATCCCGACAGTTGGCTTGTTGCTCATCCTTTCCAGAACCCCCCCTCATCCGTAAGCCCCCTGGCAGTAGAGAAAGGGCTCATACATTTCCTCTATTGTTGCTTTATTAAAGATACAATAAATTCTCTCCGTGATTTTTATCTGTTAGTTGTAATATCTACCAGTGTTGCATTCAGATAGGAGCTCGCGCTCAGAGGTGGAAATGAAGTATAAACCTGATTCCATTGTTGGGATGTGTTGCCAACGCAGCACTTAACTACCACCCACCACTGACAAACAGTCTGATGGTCACATCTGCACATCAGTCCCATAAAAGGAAACCCTGAGACTGTCAGAGTGTGAGGCAGAGCATTAGTGATTTCAATTCTGTTTTATTTTCAGCTTGAAATGGAAGAAAACAAACAAAAAACAAATAAGAAAGCTAAACAGTTGCGTGAGAACTAGCAATTTGCTGGGCTCCAAGTGACAGACACTGCATTATCATAATTGTCTCTTCTACATGATAGGACAGAAAAATAATAATGTCATTTTATTTATAGCTGGAGTGCCCCCTTTATGAGAGTCATACAAGTTTCTGCCAAGTGGAGTAGGTCAAATGACATCTTTTGATCAGGCCTGTCCAAAGAGATCAAAGATGAATGGCAGGTAATGGATACCCAATGACAAACCAAATCTAAAACAGAAATAAGGCTGCCAGAGTCTGCCAGTTACCCATTAAAGGCTCACCTAACTAAGACAGGCTGTTTGACATGTTAGCCGAATACCTAAATCAGCCAAGCGTAGGTGCTAAAATTGTGTATTATCATTGGAAATGGCTATTATTTCCTCCGTAACATTTCTGTTAAGGCTTTGTTTGCGTAGGGCTGACCTGCAGTCACAAGAAGTGGAGTCCTGAGTGAAGCAAAGCCTTCAGGCTCCCAGCAGGTCAGAGCTGTTCATAACCATTATCTAGTTTTAATTATTTCTTTCTAATAGAGAATTGACATCATCTTTTGATTCTGCAAAAAGCTGCTTTTATATTCTCTGTGGACAAAGTCCTGCATCTTTTCGTCATCAAAACATGTGAAACTGAAGTCCATAAGCAATGTCATTGTGTTTCCATAACATGGAGAATGTTTAGGCCATATCCATGGGGGAATTCTGAATGAATCTGCTAGAGGGTAGGGGGTATTTTTAAAGACTGTTTTGCTGGGTGTAAAGCATCTTGCATTTCAATTTTTTACCTAAACAGCAGGAATACTGGATTGAAAAAATGTCAAGAGCACTTTTCATAATAATACGCAAAGCAGTTTCTTAAAGGTTGGTCTGGACAAAAAAAAAAAAAAAAAGAACCTTCATACTTATTTATAATCTTGTTTAGTATTTGATTCATGCAGGTAGTCAGAGATACATAAAAATGTGGTTGCTGTCCAGAGCATGTTAATAAACTAAAAGCTTTTTTTCTCTGTTGAGCAAGGAGAGACAGAACGTATTCCAAAAGTTTCATTACTCACTTTAAACTTTTGTATTCAAAGTATGTTGAGAGTGAAGTGGGAAGTATTTTTTTAAGTGTTCTGACTGCAAAGTTTAATGGATGTTTGATGATTATTCCTGTTAAGTAATTAGTATGTTTCCCTTTCTTTTAATAATCATAATCTATTCTTACATTCTTCTGTCCCTGTTTTCATTCTCTTGGTAATCTAAAGTGCATATTTAGAAGCATAATTAGTTATAATTAGAAGCAAACAGACATAACTGCGTAAGGTAATTGATTATAAAAGATTAGTAGGTTACTAGTTGCAAGATTAATGCCTACTTGGTGCTTAATGATAATGGTTGTCTT